>NW_026562692.1:0-49130 GCF_027474105.1 Poeciliopsis prolifica
TGTCTGAACGTTAAACTGCAGGGGAAAGATCAGTTTGTGCACGACATGTACACAAATGTGAGAGCCTTCAAATCCAAGCTGATTTTATTCTCCTTATGTCAAATAAATGTTTCGCTCATTTATCCACACTGGCCATGCAGAAGGCCACACGAAACGTGAGGAAAAACTGAAAATCACTGGACGACATGCACAGAGAATTCTGCCGTCGGTTCACCGAGTTTGAAAAAATTGAAAAGTCACTTCGGCTGGTGTCCTGTCTCCTGTCACAAGACCCCAAAACAGCACCGCATGAGGTGCAATTGGAGCTGATCGATCTCCAGTCTGACTCCGTCTCAAAAGAGAAGTTCAGATCTCTTAAACTGAACAACTTTTACGCTTCACTTAACAAAGCCACATTTCCAAACCTCCTGAGGATGGCGCAGAAGATGCTGAGTTTGTTTGGCTCGACCTACGCGTGATTAGACATTCAGCGTTATGAACATCAACAAATCCCGTCACAGATCCCGGTTTACTGACCAACACCTCAGATCTACTCTGAGAATTGCCACAACGAAACTCACTGCAGACTTTGATGCACTGGCAAAAAAAGGAAGAACTGTTCCCACTGAAATGATAGTTTCTCTACTGTGTTATGAGAAAAATAGCAACTTTAACATTTACGCACAGCCGCAGTGCAGCAGCTTAATCAACATGAATTCCTCCACCTCAGTTATTCGCTGCTCGGCCTCCTCAACTCTGTTCATCAAGTCTTTCAGGTCTGCAACAATGTCGTCCAGCCGTTTCCCCATCTCTGTTCTAAACTCAGACTTTGTTATGAGTCCTGACTGGTCAGTGTTTGGTTTTGTGGTTCGTCTGAACTTCTTTCAGCTCTGTAAGAATGTCGGCTCCCAAAGCTCCCATAGCTTCCTCTGCTGCTAGCTTGACATCTTCAGAGACCTCCTTCGATAAAACAAAAGTTTTTTAGGCTTTTTCTGGCTGAATTTCTCGTTTTTCTCTTGTTACTCCCTGACATGAAATGTAAATACTAAAAACGATGTTTTATAAGTTATTTGTTAGGGATAACTCGACCGGCCAGGAGCTCGAAATTCATGATGTCGCTCACTTCTCCGCCATCCGGAAGATCCATTATCCAGGATATTTAATGCTGCAATAAACATTGACTGATTATCGTGTCTGGGATGTTTAACGTCGGGCCTGATGTCAAACATTGTCTCCAGAAACCTTTGCATTAAACATCCCAGATACATTAAACAGTCAATAGTATTAAATAATGAGGTCAACATTAAATATTGGAGATAAAATTTAAAACTGGGGACAGAGACTAAGCCTCAATCTTCAGGGATAATGTCCTGATATTTAACGTCATCTCTTCTTCTGTCTCACCACAAAGGATTTACTTTTCCCTTTTTTTACTTTTCTGGTTTTATTCATATTATTTCAACAGACTGAGAAAATCCCAGAAAAAATAATGAAGAAATCAAAGTGGTTATTTGCCTCCCAGGAGAGGAAGGGAACCGGATTCAGATGTAGTTTCCGGGTCATCTGGTTCTGAAGCAGCTTCACATCCGTTCAGCCATTAATTCTCCGTTTTCTTCTCTCTGAATGTCGCGGCGTCTCTTCCGGCCTCCATTGGCTCAGTGTGACGGAGCGACTCAGACTGAATCAGGTTCATTTATTCTATCAGCCTTTACTTGTAACGTCAAAAATGCTTTTAAGTTGACAAAAAAAAAAACACACTGACTTAATGTTTTACCTGAATTTTATTTTAAAAGTAATGCATATTAATAAAGTTATATACAATAGTGTGTGAAGGACATTGTTACAGAAGAACAATTACTTTCCAGCAAAAATCTATTTTTCTAGAAAACAAAATATTTCTTAGTTTACAAGTTGCAAGTTTTAGACTTTTGAATCTCAAAATTTCCAAAAGTTAATCATTTTTGACTCTTCCACTCTGACAATAAAAATATATAAAATGTTTTAAAATTATGTGTGAAGTTGAATCTTTTCATGACTTTTTAAAAAAGTAATTTAATACAAATTCTACACCTTTTGTGAGTCAAATATTAAATCATAACTTTAATTCCACTTTAATAAATGTTACATGGAAATATTTTGAAAACTGGATCTTGTGTAACAAAATCAATTCCACTTAAGTTTTGCTATAATAAATTTAGTCAAATTATGGTAATTTAATCCTGGCTACAGTTTTTTTAAATCCACAAATGTTTTATTTTTAAACATTTTTAATACTTTTTTAAAACTTGCATTAAAAAATGCCTTAACTTGTTTTCTACATGAAACTGTAACCACTGTTGCTTTTTAAAAACCAGAACTACTTATAAGCATAAAATATAACAGTTAAACATCAGAGACCTGATAAGAGGTGAAACAGCTCCACCTGGTGGAGATGTGTGGTAACAACAATCAGATTTCTGGAGGCTTGATATGAAGCAGAAGATAAAAGTAGCAGCTAATAAAATCACTTTGATGTCTGAAACACAAAGGTGCAACAATAATGCAAATAAGAAAAAAGTAATAAAAAAGGAACCAGGAATAATTTTTCAATGGATTCAGAGCAAATCGAACAACATCACCAGCTGAAACTGACTTAATAGAAGAAATTACTGAAGCAACAGATAAACCTGCCCTAACTCCTGCACCTGTTCTCATTGATAAAACTGACTGATGACAGACAGGTAAAAAACCATATGACCACCAACGTGACTCAAGACTTATCTAAACCCTACATATTTATACTGTGAAACACACCCACTTCCCAAACTGAAATCAATTAACTAATTAAGTGAATTATTAACCAAAACACTTATTTAGAAATCAAAATGAACACTCTCATAATAAATCAACTAGAAAAATAAACAAAATACACTAAATAATCTACATTCTAAACTTTAACTAAAAATAACAGAGAAATATCTCCAACACTGCAACAAGATTCAGTTTCTGCTGCTTCACAAACATCATGTAGAGTTTATCATTGTTCTGAAACCTTTATGGTAACAAACTGGATGATAATCTGGATTATGAAGCTCTGATGAACCAAAGTGTTTGGAACTGAACTGAACAGAAAGTCTCTAGACCAGATTAAAATCTGCTGGGATTAACCATGGACAACATGGACTTGGATTATTATCACAGGATTTTCTGGTATTTACTGGATCATAAAAGTGATGATAGAAAGTATAAACACAGCATTGATCAGGGGAATAGTCAAAGCAACACTAATAAACACTTAGCAGGAAGTGAAAAGGTCATTTCAGATTCATTCAGTAGTTCAGTTTTATCACTCAGCAGCTAAAAATAGACGCATTAATTAAACATGTTGACATTAATTTCTGCTGTCATGGAATCAATAGTTGGAAAGTCAGAGATGAAGAGTCTCCAGATGATCAGATCATCTCCAGTTTCCTCTTTAAAACTCACAGTTTCAATCTGATCAATAAGTTTTGATTTGGATCATCAGAGCTGCTGCTTGATCACTGAGATCTTCATCGGTTCCATCTTTAAAGTTTTATCAATAGTGGAGAAGAGTGGAAACATCTTGTGAGTGAAGGTGTGTGTGAAGGTGTGTATGTGTGTGTTAGTATCCAGATCAGAGAAGGACAGCTTTCCTCTGTCCCAGTCCAGATTCACTCTGATCCTCTGGAGATTCTTCTGGACTGAGAGAAAAGTGGGAGGAGCTGATGGAGAACATGCTGAATATGTACCTTCATAGAACCATATAAAAACCATCCAGACTTTATGACTCCCTTCCTCTGAACAGATTCTTCTAACACACCAAGTATCCAGATTGAACTGTCTCCAACATCAACATCCCAGCTGTGGTTCCCTGAGTTAAAACCATCAGAACTCAGAACAGACCAGGATTTAAATCTCTCTGGATTATCAGGAAGCTGCAGTTTCTCTCCTACAGTCAAACTGGTCAGATCTTCAGACAGATGGAGTTCTGACCAAGCCGTGTTTGGGTCCAGAACCAGAGGAGTGTAGGTCACCATGGTCTCCATGTTGCTCCAGATGTTGAAGGCCAGGTTGCCCAGATGTTTGGCCTGGTCTATCAGAGCTCCTGAGGGCAGCTGTGGATCCTCCAGCAGGGGGCAGCGCTGGACTCTTTCCACTGCAGCCTTGTAGTTGTGCAGGAATGAGACGTCTTCAGCTCTCAGCTCCTCCTCTGTGGCTCTGACTGTGTCTGAAAGAGCTGCTATCTCTCTGCTCAGAGCCTCCATCTTCTCCTTCATCATCCCTCTCTTCTGCTCCTCTTCCTCCCTCAGTGCAGCCAGCCTGGCCTCCTCTTCCTCTGCTAGAAACTGATGAAGCTGCTTAAACTGCTCCCTAATCTGCCTCTCTGTGTGTCGGGCCTGGACCTTCATGTGTTCTGCTGTCTGATCAAACTCCTCCTGAACTTTCTTCCTGAGCTCCAGCTTCTTCTTTAAAGGCTCCAGAGTTTCCTGAAGCTTCTTCTTGTGTTGCTGAGCAGCTTCATCAATGGGTCTGAATCTGTGATTGGTGTGTTTTACTGAATCTCTGCAGACGAGACACACTGGCTGCTGATGGTCCAGACAGAAGAGTTTGAGTTTCTCAGAGTGCAGACTGCAGAGATCCTCTGAAGCTCTCTGCTCTCTCTGCTGTAAGAAAGTCTCACACAGATTCTTCAGAGCCAGATTAAAAGGTGGAAGTTCTCTTGAAGATCTCCTTTTACAAACTGGACACTCTCTTCCTGGTTTCTCTCTCCAGTATTTCTGCAGACACTCCTTACAGAAGCTGTGGCTGCATGACAGAAGAACCGGATCCTTAAAATATCTCCAGACAGACCGGACAGCAGAGATCATCGTCTGATCTGGAAGCCATTTCGTCTCAGAGTGAAGCTGAAACCACAGCAGACAGAACGTCAAACCAGGAAGTCAGTTTCTCTCCTGTAGAAACTTTCAGAACTTACTTTGACTTTGATGCTTGTTGTTCCCCCTGCAGCAGTCTGTGTTCCAGTGTCTAGTTGCTCAGTTCTCTCTCTGTTCTCCTTGTTCAGTTTGATTTCAGTCGGAGACGAAGGCAGGTGTCAGAGTTCATCCTCAGGGTGTTACTCAATCAGTTTTTCTCTCAACTGTTTCCTGTTCATTTTTTCCAAGACTTCCTGTTGGAATTCCAGTGTGGAGGCAGATATGTGGCGCCCTCTGGAGGATTTTGTGTACATCTGCAGTTTCAGATAAACAACAATACTGGTGATGATGGTAGTTTTTGGTATTGAGTGAAAAAAAAAAAAAAGTTTCAGATTTTCAAACTGAAACTTTAAATAAAAATACTGTGAATGAAAACCAAAATAAAATATATTAGAATAAATAAAGTAAATAAAATCTATTGTTCATGTTTTGTGTGTTGGAGTTTCGTTTTAACATCCGGTTTTGTCTCACATCTCTATAATATTAATCAATCCACTACTTTTGTTACTGTGAGCCTCAAACCATAAAATCTTATGTTATTTCATGGAACTGCAGAGGTCTTCTATGCCTCCAAAAAGTCAAGTTAGTCATAAATAGTTGAAAGAAAGGACTCTAAAATTGTGTTTCTTCAGGAAATGCATCTTCTGGATGAGGACGACCTAAAAGTGAGGAGGAGGTGGAGGGGAAATATATATACGGCACCGTTCACATCTCACTCCAGGCGTTTCTAATCCATGAATCGGTGCCACAGCAAATTAAACACATTATTAAAGATAACAGAGGAAGGGATCTAAAACTTCAAGGCTCCATAATGTTGGAAACTCTAATTTTAACTAATATTTATGGCCTGAATGTGGATGACAGTAAATTATACAATCATTTATTCCTCACCCTTTCAACACTTAAAGGATCACACATAATGGGGTGGACTTTAATTGTACATTAAATCCAAACATGGACAGATCAACCGGAATAGATCAGTCGCATAACAACTATAGAGCTGCAACTCATAGAATGATGAAGAAGCTGAAGTTGCTGGATGTATGGAGAGAGAAAAACCAGCCAGCAAAGTAAACTCCTGTTATCCAAGTACTTTAAAACCCACTCCAGAATCGGCTTCTTTTTACTTTCTATAGAGGCTGGAACCAAGATGGCTCCTATGGCAATATTGTAATTTCAGACTTCGCTCCATGTTGTTTGGTTTATAAAGATGATCAATTAAAGAGAGACCCACTGAGACGGCAGTTCCAGCATAAATGGTTACAAGACGAAATATTTAGGGAAACAAATTGACACGTTTTCCCAAATTAATACAACAGAAACAGCAGCATGTACAAAATGGGAAGCATTTACGGCCCTCCTGAGAGCACATATTATTAGTTATACAAGGTTTAAAACAAAGAGAAAAAACTAGAATACAATTGGAAGATAAAATAAATTCAAGCTAAAGTAAATAAGAGCAACGACCCAACACTAGAAAAGGATTTATTGATTTTGAGAATATGATAAATATTCAGCTTCAAGAGCTGCAGCAAGTCTTTTGCAACTCAGGCAAACATTTTATGAACAAAGCAACAAAGAAGGCAAGTTACTGGCCTGGCAAATAAAACAGAAACTAAACAACCAATCACATCCATAATATCAAATGAACTAATCTTGCAAGATCCGCAAGAAATTAACACAGCCTTTAAGAATTACTGTGAAGAATTGCATAAAGAACAAATAAGCATAAAACTACAAGACATAAATCAACTTTTTAAACATTTAAATAGAGCTAAATTTTAGAGGAAGACGAGGACAATTTGAATCTAGAAATGACAGAAGAAGCGTTGGGGCAAGCCATGAAATCAGGGAAAAGAGCCGGACCAGACGGTCTTCCAATAGATTTATATAAGACCTTTAATAACAAGCTTTTGACCCCATTATTAGCTGTTTAAAGACATTTTCCATTCTAATTATTCCCCCTCAATGAATGCTGCCATGATCATCCTTTTGCCAAAGCCAGACAGACCTCCACGTAAATATGAGAACTTTAGGCCGATTAGTTTCCTGAACTCTGATCTGAAAATCATCTCCAAGCTGCCAGCACCATGTTTACAAAAAGTCTTACCAGATACAATCCACCCAGATCAAAACGCATTTATTTTGGGGAGGCAAGGTTTTCATACCGTGAGGCGAGTGTTAAACATAATTCATTATTATAAAGGAACCTCAGAATCTGCTCTTTTACCATGAGATGCCGAAAAGGCGTTCGATACGGTTCACTGGGAATATCTTTTTCAGCTCATGAAAAAATCTGACAAATCTGGAAACAATTTTGTAAAACGGGTCAAAATATGATACAATAATCCCTCAGCTGAAATAATAACTAACAGAAAAATATCTAAGCCAATAAAGACCAATAGAGGCTGCAGACAGGGCTGCCATTGTGGCCTCTGCTGCTCACTAATAGAGACATTTGCTATTGCTATTCAGCCTCGTCTCACTGGAATCAATGCTGGACCCACAGAACACAGGATCTCCTCGTTCGCAGACGATGTGATCTTATTCATATCAAAATTAAGTCCATCAATACTAATTATTTTGGAATTAAATTATTTAGTGGAATATCTGGATATAAAATAAAAACAAATCCTCAATTATGTTATTGAATACAAATGAAAGATTTAGCCCAACTTCAGAAGTATTACAGTTTAATATAGTTTCTGAATTTAAATATTTACACATTTCTTCAGATCTTGAACAGAAATCTGCGACTCATTTCAAAGGAAGTGGAGAGTTCATGTGAAAGGTGGAGGCCACTACCAATATCTATGATTGGAAGAATACATATAAAAATGAATATGTTGCAAAGTTACTATATATATTCCAGAATGTTGCTCTTCCGCCTCCTGCTGGTTTCTTTTTACAAATAAGAAGCAGATGTTACGTTTCTTATGGAACAACAGAAGTCCAGAATCCGTTTGTCTTTACTGTCCCTCCCTTGTCGTGAAAACTGGTATGAGGAGGTGAGATCTGTTCAGGTTCACGCAGAAAACAGATCATAACGAGCCTGAGAGACTGAAGTAATCTGGTATGATTTAATCCAGATTATGGAAAAATGTATTATGTTGAAGTATTAATGATTATGAAGTGAGTAAATTCTGAAGTTGATTACTGATGATTATATAAATCAGTTGAACAATGAATCATAAGTTGAAAGTATAATCTTACTGGATTAAAAGTGAATGAGTATTAAGAAGTTATGATTGAAGAAATGTATTAAAAGCGATTGTGTCGATGAGTTATAAGTTCGTATAACATGTGAAGGACTGAAATCAAATACTAAAGAGTATAGGGAGAGCCTGGGTGCAGAGGCAGGCCTGGACATGTCTTGGTGACGGGTGAGGACATGCCCAGCCTGGACGCTAAAAGAAGAAATCTGGAAAACGAGCCAGAGAGCCTAATGTAATCAAGCAAAGCAGAAGGGGACAAGTGATGACCAAATATGGAAGAGCATGAAGCCTGGTATGAAGTAATCAAGTCCCTGAGAAATCATGTAATGGTGTATCTGCTCCCCATACACAACAGCGAGGGGAAAAGAGTATAAATAAGCGGAGAAGCGGAGAGCTTTGGGTTTGTCCGTCTCCAGCAAGTGGAGCAGGCAGCAGCAGGCCAGAGACCAAAAAGAAGCAGCGCCCCGGACCCAGAGGGAAGACAAGCCTCCGCTCTGCTGGATGAGAGACGGGACCCGATGCCCAACAGCTTTGGCTCCTGATTCGACCGAGGCTCCACCCTCAACCCAAAAAGATCTCAAGAATTACTGCAACGGACTTGGGGATCGGACAAAGATCACATCAGTGATGAAGATTTGGGACGTTTGAAAGATAACCAGCTTTGCTTTGTTCCTATCCGAAAGAGGATTCGTCATACCAAGACAAGACTCTGTCCAAGGATATTCTTGCCTTCTGTTGCTGAGATCCATCTAAATATGAGTTGCCTTCACCCCAAAAAATCCTTACTTAGTAAATTGATGGCACAGTTCAGGGAGAGGAGTTAGGAGAGGTTTATGGTGATTTTATTCAAATTTATTTTCTAATTCTTAGATACTTGTAATCATTGATAATTAATCTGATTGCCATTTACTCCTGCTTAAAGCTTGTTAAATAAATATATTAAAATTCTAACGAGGTTTGTGGACATTGAAATTAATTGAGTCATTTCATTAGTATTGGTTCTTCTACTTAATGTAAATTTATATTCATGGTTCTAGAAATGTGGAGGCTCCAGACTTTCCTTTAGTTGACACATAAAATAATGACCCTGGACTTAAAGTGACTGAAACTATTCTAGCTGTTAACAAGTGCTGGTTATCCTTAGAGAGAGGGCTGCCGTTAACAGAAGTGGTTATTGGAGTTATGCAGTTGTGACGGCTACTCAACTGATTGCTTCTTAACTGAAAAGGGTCATAACTTCTGGATTGTAGGTAGTTAGAGCTAGACGAGTCTCTCTCTGTGCCAGCTTAGACAGATTGTCCCTCTCAGTCCTTCTGCAGGGTAATACCCAGGTCTTAGGGACTTTCCGGACCCGTTAGACGGAGAGCTGGTCAGTATCAGCCCAGAGGAGCGGTGAGGGTTCGGCCGGCTATTGCGTAATAACAAACACCCTTAAGACCAGGGAGGCTTGAAGTGCCCAGATTTCCACTTGTATTACTATGCTGTGCAGTTGAGGTCTATGATGTTTTATTACAGTCATCATTCTCTACATTGGACTGACAGAGACTCAGGATTTAACATCGATTCTCCCTTCATATTTATATTCAATATTAAAGATACTAAAAATCCATTTCTTAGAAATATGATAAGACTATGGAGAGATGTAAAAAATGTTAAATGAACCAAATTGTGTGTCTGTGTTCAGTCCGGTGTGGGGGAACCAATGTTGTGCACTTGGTATGGCTGATTCAACATTTAAAGCGTGGAAAGACTCAGGAATCTTTATGTACCAGATTCAGACGAAATAATGAGCTTTCAGGATCTGCAACATAAACTCCACCTGGATAAGAAACACTTCTTTAAATATCTTCAACTCAGAAACTTCATCAGAACGAGTCAAAATAATGAGCTGACAAAACCAAGTTTAGAAAAACTGTTAACAAAGGAGAGTTTGAAGAAAGGTATCATAGGAGAGTTTTATCACTCGATGGTGTTACACATCTGAAGGATCTCATGATAGATTGAAGGCTTGGAAAGAAGATTTACTGCTAGAGTTATCTGAGGAAGATTGGCAAACAGCAGGCAAACTGGCCCACACCAGCTCCATCAACAGCTCCTAAATGGTCCAGTTCAGATGGTTAATGCGGGTTTACATGACACCAGTGGAGCTAACTGGTATAACTGGGAGATACCTGATGTATGTCCAAAATGTACAGAGGACAGAGGAGCTCTGGCTCACTGTATGTGCTATTGGAGGAAAATATATTGTTTTGGAAAGAAGTAAAACTGAGAAAATAATTTCCAAACAAATAATTTTTGATCCAAAGCTGTTTGTGTTTGGACTGAACCCTGGAAAACATAATTATACTGAAAACAAACTGACATTTATAAACCTGAGTTTGCTCAATGCCAAAAGATGTAAATCATTGTTTTGGAAAAAGACTCATAGAGCGACTATAAACCAATGGAAGATGTTTTCTGCCCTCCCGCTGGAAAAGATCACATGTGCATTAAAGGGAAAACAGGATCTGTTTGAGTTCATCTGGAATCCCTTCATTAAGGATGTCAAGGATCTGAACATGTGGGATGACTGAAGAACATGTTCACTGCAGTTCCCACAGACTATTAGAGGACATACACTGTTGGTTTAATATCTCAATATAAAGATGATATGTGGAATATGTGATGTTGCATTAGAACCAGGATTGTGAGGCATTTTATCTGTTTTTATTTTCACCTGAACAAAGCTGCTGCTACTGATCTCACATTATACAAAATGTTCAAGCTGTTTGTCTAAACTGCTAAAACTCCAATCAAGAGATTTTGAAAAAAATAAAATCTATGTATAACTCTGATTTTGCCATATTTAACATATTGTTCAGAGGTGTTGGGAATTAATGACTAAAGCTCTTTACAGCCACTGAGTTCCTACAGAAACATTACAATCATCCATAATGTTGGTTATTATGAGGCCACAAACCCGTTAGTATTAAAATCTAAAACTCTTAACCTGAAGAGCTGCTGGGTTTTAAAATTGCTCAAATGATGTTTAAGGCCTGTAATAAACTGCTGCCTGAGCTCATAGAGAGCATGTTTTATGGAAGAGAAGAGGATAAAACTTCAACTCAAACTGAAGGATTTGTAGTTTAGCAACAACAAGAAACAGCTTTTGAGTTTCAATTCATGGGGGAAAATTATGGAACAAGTTAAATGAGGAGTTAAAGTCAAGATTAATACAATTTAAAAGGAAATATAAGGAGGTCATTTTCACACCATATAGAATTATGGGTGATTGTTGGCACTAATGTGTTTCCGTAAACTGAGGCTAATGCATATGTTTGGGTATGGATGTATATATTTAGACATGTAAACCCAGATAAAATGGATAATTAATTAACCAGTTTATTTTTATTTCTGATTGATTTATTAATGAGGATCCATCTGAAAATATTGTACGAGTTCATGGGGTCAGAGGTCATGAGTTCCTTCCTTCTTCCTGCTCCTTTTCCAGCATGTTAAGATTACTGAGGTACTAAAATATGTCTGTTGCATTCCTTGTTCTTGTGCAGGATTTTATCCGACTATCATGTTGGAAATAAAGTTTCATTCATTCATTTTAACCCTGATGGACGAGAGAGCAGACAGACGGCCACCAAGAAACGGATCAGCATCCGGTCCAGAACCTTCCTGTAACAGAACGGACCTGATCAATATATGGAGAAACAAACATGTTGATTCCAGTGTTTAACATGGAGGAACAGGGACAGATCTCAACAGTCTCACTGAGACTTTTGGCTGATTTCTTTGGATATTGTAGATAAAGTGATGGACTCAGAGATACAAGCTTCTATCCTTACAGACCACAAGGCCATTATTATTAAAATAGATAGAAATTAACCTGCCGCAATCAGAGCAAAGATTACTGGACATTTAATACAACTTGGCAACAAAGCAAAGGATTTACCAACAAGTTGCTCTGAAAGGCCTCAGAACAGGAAGATGAGGGTCTGTGGAGCTACAAGAACCAGGAATCAGACCAAAGCATTGCAGTTATACTTTATATAGGCCATCAGTGAAGGATTCACATGGGAAAAGGATTTAAAAGCCTCATATGTTTAAAAGATCCCAGAACCATGAAAGATGCAGGAGCGGCTCGCCTCGGCGCCCCCTGCTGGCTGAACCAAAGACCTTCACATGAAACTAAAACCATCAGAAGAACCAAAGTGGAGTTTGGAGGAGGTTCTGCTATTTGACACAACAGTGAATGAATCAGAAATGATTTGATGCTCATTTGATGGATTCCATCACATTCTGACTTTCAAACTGTGGATCCAAACTGAGACTCTAAAAATGACAGGAAGTTCTGTAAATGTAAACCACAATAAAACCTCAGAGAAGAAATGAATGGAAATAACATTATTACAGTTCTGCAGTCATTTCATACATCATCTACCTAAAAATGGAAAACAAATTATACAGAGATGAAAAGTACAAAACTTCTTCCTCTGTTTTGTTTCCAAACAAAAACTAAAGTCAGACTAAAGAATCAGAAATGAAAGATTAACGCTGCCCTCCTGCAACAAGATTCAGTTTCTGCTGCTTCACAAACATCATGTAGAGTTTATCATTGTTCTGAAACCTTTATGGTAAACTGGATGATAATCTGGATTATGAAGCTCTGATGAACCAAAGTGTTTGGAACTGAACTGAACAGAAAGTCTCTAGACCAGATTAAAATCTGCTGGGATTAACCATGGACAACATGGACTTGGATTATTATCACAGGATTTTCTGGTATTTACTGGATCATAAAAGTGATGATAGAAAGTATAAACACAGCATTGATCAGGGGAATAGTCAAAGCAACACTAATAAACACTTAGCAGGAAGTGAAAAGGTCATTTCAGATTCATTCAGTAGTTCAGTTTTATCACTCAGCAGCTAAAAATAGACGCATTCATTAAACATGTTGACATTAATTTCTGCTGTCATGGAATCAATAGTTGGAAAGTCAGAGATGAAGAGTCTCCAGATGATCAGATCATCTCCAGTTTCCTCTTTAAAACTCACAGTTTCAATCTGATCATAAGTTTTGATTTGGATCATCAGAGCTGCTGCTTGATCACTGAGATCTTCATCGGTTCCATCTTTAAGGTTTTATTAGTGTAGAAATATGGAAACATCTTGTCAGTGAAGGTGTGTGTGAAGGTGTGTAGGTGTGTGTTAGTATCCAGATCAGAGAAGGACAGCTTTCCTCTGTCCCAGTCCAGATTCACTCTGATCCTCTGGAGATTCTTCTGGACTGAGAGACGAGTGGAAGGAGCTGATGGAGAATATGCTGAGTATCCCAAGATATTTAACCGTATAAACAACAATCCAGACTTTATGCTTCCCTTCCTCTGAACAGACTTTAACACACCAAGTCTCCAGATTTTACTGTCTCCAACATCAACATCCCAGCTGTGGTTCCCTGAGTTAAAACCATCAGAACTCAGAACAGACCAGTAATAATCAAATCTCTCTGGATTATCAGGAAGCTGCTGTTTCTCTCCTCTAGTCAAACTGGTCAGATCTTCAGACAGACAGAGGTCTGAATCAGCCGTGTTTGGGTCCAGAACCAGAGGAGTGTAGGTCACCACGGTCTCCATGTTGCTCCAGATGTTGAAGGCCAGGTTGCCCAGATGTTTGGCCTGGTCTATCAGAGCTCCTGAGGGCAGCTGTGGATCCTCCAGCAGGGGGCAGCGCTGGACTCTTTCCACTGCAGCCTTGTAGTTGTGCAGGAATGAGACGTCTTCAGCTCTCAGCTCCTCCTCTGTGGCTCTGACTGTGTCTGAAAGAGCTGCTATCTCTCTGCTCAGAGCCTCCATCTTCTCCTTCATCATCCCTCTCTTCTGCTCCTCTTCCTCCCTCAGTGCAGCCAGCCTGGCCTCCTCTTCCTCTGCTAGAAACTGATGAAGCTGCTTAAACTGCTCCCTAATCTGCCCCTCTGTGTGTCGGGCCTGGACCTTCAGGTGTTCTGCTGTCTGATCAAACTCCTCCTGAACTTTCTTCCTGAGCTCCAGCTTCTTCTTTAAAGGCTCCAGAGTTTCCTGAAGCTTCTTCTTGTGTTGCTGAGCAGCTTCATCAATGGGTCTGATTCTGTGATTGGTGTGTTTTTCTGAGTCTCTGCAGACGACACACACTGGCTGCTGATGGTCCAGACAGAAGAGTTTGAGTTTCCCAGAGTGCAGACTACATCTCTGAATTTTGGGTCGTGTTTTAGATTTTACTTCTGAAGCTCTCTGCTCTCTCTGCTGTACGAAAGTCTCACACAGATTCTTCAGAGCCAGATTTAAAGGTGGATGTTCTTTAGAAGATCTCCTTTTACAAACTGGACACTCTCTTCCTGGTTTCTCTCTCCAGTGTTTCTGCAGACACTCCTTACAGAAGCTGTGGCTGCATGACAGAATAACTGGATCCTTAAATATCTCCAGACAGACCGGACAGCAGAGATCATCGTCTGATCTGGAAGCCATTTTGTCTCAGAGTGAAGCTGAAACCACAGCAGACAGAACTTCAAACCAGGAAGTCAGTTTCTCTCCTGTAGAAACTTTCTGAACTTACTTTCACTTTGATCTGCTTGTTGTTCCTCCTGCAGCAGTCTGTGTTCCAGTGTCTAGTTGCTCAGTTCTCTCTCTGTTCTCCTTGTTCAGTTTGATTTCAGTCGGAGACGAAGGCAGGTGTCAAAGTTCATCCTCAGGGTGTTTACTCAATCAGTTTTTCTCTCAACTGTTTCCTGCTCATTTTTTCCAAGACTTCCCGTTGGAATTCCAGTCTGGAGGCAGAGATGTGGCGCCCTCTGGAGGATTTTATGTACATCTGCAGTTTAAAACAACAATACTGGTGATGATGGTAGTTTTTGGTGTTGAGTGAAATTCTCCTGGGAAAAAAATTCAAAAAAGTTTTTTTAATCAGAAATGTTTTGACTCAAATTTGATCAATTCTGTGAAATTTCTTTTTTCAAACTGAAACTTTAAATCCAAATACTGTGAATGAAAACCAAAATAAAATATATCAGATAATAATAAGTAAAATAAATAAAAATAAAAAATCTACAGCAGTAGAAGAAATACTCACTATTGATAGCTGATGATTGTCCTCCACCAAAGCTGGCAAACAGCAACACAGACATTACTCTCTATTAAAGCCGACTGACTGGTTGCTAGTTGAACATCTGAGAAAAAGAGTCAAACTGTTTATTAACTTATTTCATACTGATTTAGTGGCTTCTAATATTTTGGTTCAGATGTTTTCTGTTTTGTTGCCATAGATAGATTCAATAACATTTGTGTTATGAGATTTTCTCTTGGTGCCATTTTATAGCACAATCAATAATTATATCACTAGTTTTTAAAAAGCTTTTTACATTAGATATGAATAAAAATAAATTTGCTTTTGTAATTTTGTTCTTTAAATTGTGCCTTTTTTCCCTCTTTATGAACCTGCTGCTCTTTCCAACTCCACCTTCAGGAAATCACCCCAAAATGGCTCCTCTATTAACCCTTTAGCAACATTTTTACCAGCGTTGAAATGAGAATTAGCTCCTATAATGAGCTCAGCGGATACAAAGCTCCACCAGGTGTTTGCTAACTGCTGTATGTAGATAAACTCTCTCTAGATTTTATTTTTCTTTTAATATATTGAGACAAAATAGTGTTTCTGGGAAATTTGAGTAGATAATTTTTACTTCAAGATGCTAAAAACCAAATCCAAAAATAATCATCATGATGTTCAGGTAGAATATCGACATCTACAGTAAATGGCTCCCTTCCTTTCTAAGAAGCACATCAGTCTGGATCTGCATCAAAAGCCACCAGTTTGCAGAATTAATAAACACATTCACAGTAAAGCCATTAGTTCTTTATCAATAATAAAAACCTCACTGTACTTCTGGATATTAATGATCAATATCAGTTTCCTTGCTGATCAATACTGAATAAAATTGATTCTGTATTCAGATTCAACAGCTGCGATTCAAATCTTGGAGACCTTAAAATAATTCATCAATCTAATGTATTCATGTTAAACTCAGAAGTACATTGAGGCGTCATTATCCAGGATATTTTTATCGTTTTAATAGTTTTCCAAGAACACAGACATACAGTGAACAGTTTGACTCCCTCTAACTAAAGTTACAGAGCCACTAATGTGACGAGAAGCAGTTGATACAAAACAAAAAAGAAAAGGTCATTACTTTAACTATACAGTTGGTGTCAGGCTCCGATGAATGATCCATTTCTTCCAGCATCTGTTGTATTTATAAGTGGCAAGTCTTAATGAAAAGGTCAGTCTCTCCATTCTGTGAATTTCCTCAATTATGTCCTTCCAGTCCGAACATGATGGTGGTTCCACATCAAGCCACCTGCGAGTTACAGCTTTCTTTGCAGCTGCTAATAGCATCAACAGGTGATTTCTATCAGACGTCTTCAGTTCCTGGGTAAATTACCAGGAAAACCACAGGAAACCCACAGCGTCAATTTAAGCCCATTTTAATATGGATTTCTTTCATGACTTCTGACCAGTAGGGGGCGATCTTAATACATTCCCAGGAACATGAAAATGTCCTGCAGACACATTCCCACAGTTCCTCCAGCATTTTGCCTTTTCAGCGTCGTTACAATGTTTGCTTTTAATATCAGGTGCAACAAAAACTCATCATGAATTTCCAGGAAAATTCCTTCCAGGCTGGAACTTGAGGTGTGAATCACAGAATTGCATAAATTTAACCAAACATCATCAGTTATCCATATTTTGGCTTCTTTTTCCCATTTAACCTGAAGATATGTTGTTACATTTCCTCTCTGCTTGTAGACATGAGTATAGTTTGGATATTGTGTTTTGGGAGGTTTTCTGTTGCTTGAGTCTAAAAGGATTTTAAGTCTCATCCTCCTGCACAAGTTTATACTTTTATTGTAGTGATGCTTTAGTGAAGATATCTAAAAACATCATTTTTCCAGGTCATAGTGATCTTGAAGTGGTTTAAAACTTTTTAATTCTCTATTGCTTGTAAGCTTCCAGTAACTTGTGAAGCCTTTTTGTGACCACTGTGTAAAAATCTCTTATTCATTCTTGCAGAGAGAAAATCTCTATCATAATCAGGCCATCTTAAAATTCCAGCTCTTCTTTCAATCTTTACTTGCTTTAATATTTTCTGCCATGTGTCCAACGGCACTTTTAGCCGTAATGGAATGAGGTCAGAATCTGTTTTTAATAAGGGATTGACGTCCATCTCAAATGTGAGATTATTCTGTCCCATTGGAGGAATTGTTTGTCAGGTATCTTTACAGGCAGAGCCTGAAAAAGATAAAGGATCTTTGGTCAAAGGTTCATCTTTATTATATCTATTCCATGATGTAAGTTAATGGGTAACAAAGACCAAGGCTGTAGATCCGCCTTCATCTCTGTTGTCAGTGGGATGTAATTGCATTCAAACAGGTTGCATAACTCTACAGGGACTTTAACTCCCAGATATTTATAGATTTATTGAGCCACTTGAACCGGGACATTTTCTGAATTCTTGGTGACGGTTGATAGTTAAATGAGAGAACTTGTGTTTTCTGTAAATGTGATTTATACCCTGAGTAAGTGCCGAATGTCTTGACCTTCCTATGGTGTTAGGGTCCATATGGACCCGTTTTGAGTTTTGACATGCATAAAAATACTTCATACATTTGTTTTTTGCCTTGAAACTTTTGACTTTGTAAGGGACTACCATTTAAACAAAATAAAATCAGTTTTTTTGTTTTTTTTACTAAATTATAAAGTGCTCTGGTGAAAAAAAAAAGACTTTTGTGGTGTTCGGGTCATCTTTGACCCGGTTAAAATGTTTGATTATAAAACAAGACAAAATGCCAAAAATGAAATCAAAACACACAATCAACCAACAGCCTCTTCTCCAACCACTTGAGCTTCATTTAGGGGCTTTTCTCTTTGCCTTTTTGGAGAACAAACAAAGGGAGACGTGTCCAGGCATGTCAAGCCATTTGAGTGTAGAGGTGGTGACTTGCAGAGAACACATCTCCAATTCACAGGATGCAACAATGAGGAGAAGATTCACTGTAAATGAAGCTTTGGATCACATCTTTGCTGCAAATGAGGCAGAGGACACACAGGATTTTAGCGATGGAGATGAGCAGGCCTCTGAGGAGAAGATGATGTGGAGTACCAATTGGAAGAAACGGATGTGAGGCCAAATTGGCCCACAGTCCGTCTTCAACACAAGGGGGAGCAAACAACTCGAAAAACCCAAACAGCGTTGCGGTCAGGTGAAAGGTATTTTAATCAAAAGAGTCACAAGTAGTGGCACAATAAAAACTGTTCTTTATAAAATCCAATGTTCCATAAAAAAGTCACCCGTTGAAGGCCACAGGTTGGGCTCCGCTTATTTTCTTGTTCGTGGCGGTGATCTATGTGTAGCGCGCACTACAGCCGGCCGCACAGCGCTCCACCACCGCTCCACTCCTCGGCGTGCCACGCCCCCTTACGTTTCGGTCCAACTAGAAGGAAAGAACAGGAAAGCGCCAGCATCCCCGCACCAGAACTCCGTCGGAAGACGTGCTTTTTGCCAGCACTCTGCAGGATCAGCTCGACCAGAAAGGAACTTTACTTACAGGCGCGGGCAGAGGTTACCCTCTGCCCTGATCCTCTGTACTGGGCCGTCTGTCCAACTCTCGATCGCTTGTGCCGGATGAGCGGCTCCGTCTGCTCCCCACAGCGTGTCAGTTCCCGTGGCTGCAGAACCAGTTCTCTCTCTCTCTTCTTTTCTTCTTCTTGTTGTGTTTATTGGCGGTTGGCAACAAACTTAGAGTAGCATTACCGCCACTTACTGGTATGGAGTGTGGCTCGTGTTGGTCTAACGCTCTCTCTGTATATATATACCTATATATATTCTTACATACACCTACACAAAAAAGAAAAAAACATATTTATATTTATACCTACACATACATACTTACATCCATATTTATATTCTACTCATCACTATCATCCATACATTAACTCTTATGTCTACTCTATCAAATTCTACTGAATATCTTAGTTTTCTTTAAAAATCGAATAACTATTTGTATATGTTTGCTCTCAAAACTCTTCCTCAAAATATCTATTAAATTAAATTTTTCCTTAATACTTTCAAACTCTTTTTTCATATATCTCCTCTCTCTTTCATATTTATCACATTCTAGAATAACATGTTCTACTGTTTCCCATTCTCCACAATACTCACATTTACCAGTTTCATGCTTTTGAATTCTAAAAAGTGAGTAGTTAAGTCCTGTATGCCCAAATCTTATCCTTGTTATCACTCTTTCCTCTTTTCTATTTCTTCTTCCCTTTCTTCTTTCTCCTACCATCTTCTGAATCTTATAAACCATCTTCCTGTTATTTCTTCATCCCACCTTTCCTGCCTCTTTTCCGTCAGTTTTTCCTTAACTATACTCTTTCCTTCAGCTTTACTTGTTTTAACTTTAATGCTAATTGGATTTTGAATTGCCCCTTTTGCTAATTTATCTGCCCTCTCATTTCCTTCTATTCCAATATGTGCTGGAACCCAAACAAAATTAACTATCACCCCCATATTTTTTATTCTATATAATGTGTGAAATATTTCTAATAAAATGTCCATTCTACTGTCCGATTGCTTGTTTTTAATACTTAATAATGCAGATCTTGAATCTGAACAGATTATTGTTTTAATGGTTTTTTCTCTTCTACCCATTGTAAAGACAATAGAATTGCCATCATTTCTCCTGTGTTCACTGATAATCCGTCTGTAATTCGTTTTCCTATTCTTATATTGAATTCTGGTACTACAAACGCTATACCTACTTTTCCAGTTATTTTTGATGCATCTGTATAGATTTGAATATACTGATAGTAATTGTTTAAAAGTACCTGCACTGAACTACTATCAATGATGACAGATTTATCCTGTTTCTTTTCCATTATTGTCATATCTACTGTTGCTTCTGGTAGAATCCATGGTGGTTTTACTGATGTTGGTGTTTTATGACTAATTTCCAGACTACTCATGTTAAATTCTTTTATTTTGTTTTCAATTGTCCATCCAAGACTCCCCATTTCTTTTGTTTCTTTTCCCAACATGGTTTTAAAATTTCCCTAGCCGGATGATCAATATTATTGCTTTGCAAATTTAACCAATAATTTAATTCCAACCTTAATCTTCTTAAATCTAACGGCATTTCTCCCATCTCTACTTCCATTGCTGCTCTTGCTGTGGTTTTAAATGCTCCAGAACATAATCTTAATGCCTGATGTTGTATTACATCTAATTTAACCAAATGTACTTTCGCTGCTGAACCGTAAACAATACAACCAAAATCTATGTTAGCTCTTATCATACCTGTATAAAACTGTCTCAAAGATTGCCTATCTGCTCCCCAGTCACTGCCAGCCAAGCATCTCAAAATATTTAAGATTTTCTTACTTTTATCGACAACTTTCTGAATATGTACATTCCATTTTAGTTTATCATCAAACCATACTCCTAAAAATTTTATACACTTTACTTGCTCTAATTCTTGACTATATAATTTTAATTTTACTTCCCTGTTTATTTTTTTCCTAGTAAATACCATTACTTTTGTTTTTTCAACTGAAAACTTAAATCCCCATTGCCATGCCCATCTCTCTAGCTCATTAATAACATCTTGTAATTTTTTAACAATAAAACCTAAATTTTTCCCTCTTTTCCAAACCGCTCCATCATCCGCAAAGAGTGAACATCCCATTTCTTTATCAATACCTTTAAAAATATCATTTATCATAATAGAGAACAATAAGGGACTTATTATACTCCCCTGTGGTGTTCCATTTTCTACTCTATATACTCCTGATGTTACTTCACCGATTCTAACTTGAATTTTCCTATTTAGTAAAAAATCTTTAATCCATTGATATATCTTTCCTTTAATGCCCAACCTATATAATTTAATTAATAATCCCTCTACCCACATCATATCATACGCTTTTTCTATATCAAAAAATATTGCCACCACATTTTCTTTATTTACTTGTGCCTTTCTAATTTCATGCTCTAGACATATTGTTGGATCATTAGTTCTCCTCCCTTTTCGAAATCCACTTTGATAATTTACTATATACCCCTTACTATTTAAATAATATACTAGTCTATTGTGAATCATTTCTTCCATTATTTTACATAAGTTTGATGTTAAAGCTATTGGCCTATAATTTTCTGGTTTTGATTGATCTTTCCCTGGTTTAGCTATTGGTACTATAATTGATTCTTTCCATTCCATTGGTAATTTCCTCCTCCCAAATTTTATTATATAATTTCAATATTATCTCTTTAGATTTTCACTGAGCTGACTTATCATTCTGTACCATATTTTATCTTTACCTGTATTTTAAGTTTTGTAAATGAAGAGTTCAATTCAGCTTTTGTAAATTCAACATTTAACAAGTTATTTGCTTCTTCTTCATTCTGCAACACATTTTTATATTTGAGTTTTGTATTTTCTCTTCCTTTTCTTCCCTCCTCACTAATATTATCTGAACTGTGGATTTTACTGAATGTTCTTGCCAATATTTCTGCTTTATCTTCATCTTTAATTATATTTATATTATCTACTTTTAATATAGGATATTCAAATCCTCTTTTAATGCCATTCATTCTTCTAATCATTCTCCAATTTTTTTCTATTTTGTTTCCTTCCATATTGTGCTACAAAATTTTTTCCAATATTCTCTTTTTGCATTCTTAATTATTCTCCTTACTATTGCTTGCTTTCTTTTATAATCAATTAAATTCTCATATTTTGAATTACCTCTTAATACCTTAAATGCTTTGTTTCTTACTTTTATTGCTTCTTTACATTCATTTGTCCACCATGGTGCTATTTTATTATAATTTTTACACCCTATTTTCTTCATAGATTTATCTGCTGCTTCCAAGATTATCTAACAAATTTTTAAATTTATTTCATCTATATTCATTTCCATATCCACTTTTTCTAATTTATTTGACTTAAAAATCTGAATTTAATCCAATCTGCTTTATTAAAATCCCATTTTTTATTGACCTTTATATTTTTATTATTTATATTTAATCCTACTTTTATTGTAATGGGATAATGATGGCTACCTATTGTTGTATTTTTATCAATGATCCATTCACAAATACTCGCTAAACCATTTGAAACTATTGTTAAATCAATAACTGATTCCATTCCTGTTGTTACATTAAGTCTAGTTCCATCATTAATACATACAAGATTTTTACTTTCTATTAATTCTTCTATTATTTTCCCATTTCTATCGTTACATTTACCCCATAATGTACTATTAGCATTAAAATCCCCACACCAAATTACTTTTCCTTCCAAATATTGAGTTAATTCATCCATTATTTCAATTGATAATAATTTACATGGATTATAAAAATTTATTATTTTAACTTTACCACCTTGTTCCCAAATTTCAATTATTATATATTCAAGTTCTTTCTCTTTCCCTAAAACCTGATATTGTATCCCTTTTTTTACAAATATTCCACATCCACCTCCTCCTCCCTCCTGTCTATCTCTTCTTACACTACCATATCCGTTAATCTCAAAATCTAACGTTGCTTTTAGCCATGTTTCCTGAATACAAATCATTTCTGGTTTTTCCTCAAGACTATCAATATATCCTTTAAGTTCCTGTCCGTTAGCAATCAAACTTCTTGCATTCCATTGTAATATTAACATGAATTATTTCCACCAGATGTTCCTGGCTTCCCGTCTACCTCCAATTTGTTCTTTATGTTCTCCCATGATCCCTCTTTAAACCCCAGAAACTTTTCAGCTCCTCTCACTATAATTTTAATCTTCTCAGTTTATTCTTGTCTTGGTCAGTGCAGTTGATAACATATGCCATGAATAATATTAGTTTTTCTACTGATATCACAACCTTTTCCTCTGACTGTATCTCACTTTGCAGTGGAATTTGCCTCGTTTTTCAATCTCTCTTATTTTCTGGTCTTTCACATTTTTAACTGCCTCTGCATAGCTTATATTTTTAGTCATTTTAATCTGTGTGACTTCTTTTGCTTTCTTCCTGACTTCACATCCTCCATATGTAACTCTATGATTCCCTCCACAGTTACAACATTTTTCTTGTACTTCTTCTCTTTACATTCTTCTAATTTGTGATCTTCTCCACATTTTGGACATCTCTGCTTCCCTTTGCAAACTGCTGCTATGTGTCCATATCTTTGACATTTAAAGCAACGAAGCGGTGGAGGGATATAAGGCCTGACCTGAAAACTGAGATAACCTATTTTGATGTTTAGTGGTAATTCTTTCTCTTCGAATTCCATGAGTATTGACAGACTCCCCACTCTCTCCCCGTTTATTGTTTTGGACAATCTCTTTAAGTTATTCACTTTTGCACCAACTACACTTTTCTTGATTTTATCAAGATCTTCATCTAGAGGGATCCCATAAATCACTCCTCTAGTTTTTTATTTTCTCCAATGATTCTTTTCTCCAACACATTCTTTTTACAAATATTCTCCACGTTTAGAGCCTTGTTCTTTTGTTCTTCGTTTTACAAACCACCAACAGATTCCCATCTCTCAACATTTTTACCATTTCAACATCTCCAATTTTCTTTTTTATTTCTCTTGACACCACAATGGGGCTGATGTTATCTTGTCCTTCCTCTTTTTAAGTTTTAATATTATTTTAAATTCCTCCCGCACAACTTTCCTCCTAACTATCCTTTCTTCTCTGAGCTACTTTCTTCCAGTTCTCGTTTACTTCCTTGACTTTCACCAATTTCTTTTCTTTCATCTATTTTGTTTCTTCCATGTTCTCTCCCTCTTCCTCTCCCCACTGGCGTCCACCCATCAAAATCCATATCTTCCTCATCTCCTAACTCCATTACCAACCGAACCATTCACATACCAGTTTATGCTCAATCCGCCTTTTACAATTTCAATTTGTAATTTGTTTTTCCGCCTTCTTCCTCCAACGTCTCCTCCGACCTCGACCTCGTTCTCTCTCTTCTTCCCAGCCAAGCTCCCTTTATTTTGGCTCTAATCAGCCTCTGCTGACACCTGTCTGGGTGGCCAATTAGTGCGCCCCGCCTCCCGAGACAACCACCTTCAGTCCAGGGTGTTTGGATTGTCAAAAGGGGAAAAGGAAAAAGAAAAGCAACACCAGGCTCTTATTTTGTGTAGAGACCAAATGAAGAGAAAAGGGAAAATCTCCCAGTTCTTCTTAAAGAGGCAAAAACCAGGACCAGACCAGGACCAGGACCAGACTAGGGTCAGACCAGGACCAGACCAGGACCAGACCAGGACCAGGACCAGACTAGGGTCAGACCAGGACCAGGACCAGACCAGGGCCAGATCAGTATCAGACCAGGACCAGACCATGACCAGACCAGGACCAGGACCAGACTAGGGTCAGACCAGGACCAGGACCAGACCAGGGCCAGATCAGTATCAGACCAGACCAGGACCAGACAGAACCCTGCAGCAGTGACCAGGACCAGACAGAACCCTGCAGCAGTGACCAGGACCAGACAGAACCCTGCAGCAGTGACCAGGAACAGACAGAACCCTGCAGCAGTGACCAGGACCAGACAGAACCCTGCAGCAGTGACCAGGACCAGACAGAACCCTGCAGCAGTGACCAGGACCAGACAGAACCCTGCAGCAGTGACCAGGACCAGACAGAACCCTGCAGCAGTGATCAGGACCAGACAGAACCCTGCAGCAGTGACCAGGACCAGACAGAACCCTGCAGCAGTGACCAGGACCAGACAGAACCCTGCAGCAGTGACCAGGACCAGACCAGGACCAGACCAGGACCGGACCAGGACCAGACAGAACCCTGCAGCAGTGACCAACCTGGAGAATCCAGCCAGGAGACTCCAGGCCCAAACATCACCAGCAGGTTAGAGGCTGTGACAGAGAGTTATTAAGTAGTAAAATCCAATAAGCCTAATTCTAAAGGTTAGCATGATGCTTTTTGCATTTTTATTGTGTCTGTTTATGCATTTCACAATGAAGCTCCAGAGAGAGATGAGGCTGATACAGATTCAGAGTCAGACTCTGGGGAGGAAGACAGTGAAGCTGATCAAAATCCACCTCAGAACAACTGTGGCTGATGACAGGTTAAGTCATCTTGGCATTCTCAGTGTTGAGTCAAGGAAGGAACAGACCCTCAGCATGGATGACTTTGTAAAACATTTAGCTTTTTCCCACCAAAATCAGAGAATTATGCTCTCTTGAGTGAATCCTGGCTTTGAGTTTGCAGTATGTTGTTCCCATTCAAAGCTGATTTGACCATAGCAGTGTTTCTCAAACCTTTATAAATACCACCAGGGTAATGCTGGTCAGCTCTGGTGGTATTGTCTTGCAGTTTACTATCTGGAGCCAGTTTTATGTATTTATTGTTGAGAATTTGTTTTTGGTCATATTCTGGGCTCTGAGTTTACATTTGCATGTTCACTGTTCCATAGAGCCGTTTAACGTCTTGTTTGGTCATGGCAAATCTTTGTTAAATAAACCATTTTAATTTGAGTGTGAGAAAATATTTGTTTCCTTTCGTTCATCATTTTTATATGGACCCGTCTGATAAAGCCTTGCTCACCCTTTGGCCTCCCCTTGGAAAAAAGTCGAGCTCCGCCACTGGATAAAAGTAGCAGCTAATTTAATCACTTTGATGTCTCAAACACAAAGTGCAACAATAATGCAAATAATAAACAAAAAAAAGAACCAGAAATAATTTTTCAATGGATTCAGAGCAAATCGATCAACATCACCATCTGAAACTGAATTAATAGAAGAAATCACTGATGCAACAGATAGTAAGAAATTATCTGCAGGGTTTTCATGGATCTACAGAAAGATTTTGACACAATAAAACCTCAGAGAAGAAATGAATGGAAATAACATTTATTACAGTTCTGCAGTCATTTCATACATCATCTCCCTAAAAATGGAAAACAAATTATACAGAGATGAAAAGTACAAAACTTCTTCCTCTGTTTTGTTTCCAAACAAAAACTAAAGTCAGACTAAAGAATCATAAATGAAAGATTATCGCTGCCCTCCTGCAACAAGATTCAGTTTCTGCTGCTTCACAAACATCATGTAGAGTTTATCATTGTTCTGAAACCTTTATGGTAACAAACTGGATGATAATCTGGATTATGAAGCTCTGATGAACCAAAGTGTTTGGAACTGAACTGAACAGAAAGTCTCTAGACCAGATTAAAATCTGCTGGGATTAACCATGGACAACATGGACTTGGATTATTATCACAGGATTTTCTGGTATTTACTGGATCATAAAAGTGATGATAGAAAGTATAAACACAGCATTGATCAGGGGAATAGTCAAAGCAACACTAATAAACACTTAGCAGGAAGTGAAAAGGTCATTTCAGATTCATTCAGTAGTTCAGTTTTATCACTCAGCAGCTAAAAATAGACGCATTAATTAAACATGTTGACATTAATTTCTGCTGTCATGGAATCAATAGTTGGAAAGTCAGAGATGAAGAGTCTCCAGATGATCAGATCATCTCCAGTTTCCTCTTTAAAACTCACAGTTTCAATCTGATCAATAAGTTTTGATTGGATCATCAGAGCTGCTGCTTGATCACTGAGATCTTCATCGGTTCCATCTTTAAGGTTTCATTAGTGCGGAAATATGGAAACATCTTGTGAGTGAAGGTGTGTGTGAAGGTGTGTATGTGTGTGTTAGTATCCAGATCAGAGAAGGACAGCTTTCCTCTGTCCCAGTCCAGATTCACTCTGATCCTCTGGAGATTCTTGGACTGAGAGACGAATGGAAGGAGCTGGTGGAGAATATGCATAATATTGATTTATAAACAACAATCCAGACTCTATGATTCCCTTCCTCTGAGCAGATTCTTCTAAAACACCAAGTCTCCAGAATGAACTGTCTCCAACATCAACATCCCAGCTGTGGTTCCCTGAGTTAAAACCATCAGAACTCAGAACAGAACAGTAATCCAATCTCTCTGGATTATCAGGAAGCTGCTGTTTCTCTCCTACAGTCAAACTGGTCAGATCTTCAGACAGATGGAGTTCTTTACTAGCCGTGTTTGGGTCCAGAACCAGAGGAGTGTAGGTCACCATGGTCTCCATGTTGCTCCAGATGTTGAAGGCCAGGTTGCTCAGATGTTTGGCCTGGTCTATCAGAGCTCCTGAGGGCAGCTGTGGATCCTCCAGCAGGGGGCAGCGCTGTACTCTTTCCACTGCAGCCTTGTAGTTGTGCAGGAATGAGACGTCTTCAGCTCTCAGCTCCTCCTCTGTGGCTCTGACTGTGTCTGAAAGAGCTGCTATCTCTCTGCTCAGAGCCTCCATCTTCTCCTTCATCATCCCTCTCTTCTGCTCCTCTTCCTCCCTCAGTGCAGCCAGCCTGGCCTCCTCTTCCTCTGCTAGAAACTGATGAAGCTGCTTAAACTGCTCCCTAATCTGCCTCTCTGTGTGTCGGGCCTGGACCTTCAGGTGTTCTGCTGTCTGATCAAACTCCTCCTGAACTTTCTTCCTGAGCTCCAGCTTCTTCTTTAAAGGCTCCAGAGTTTCCTGAAGCTTCTTCTTGTGTTCCTGAGCAGCTTCATCAATGGGCTTAAATATGTGGGTTTTGTGTAAATCTGAATGACTGCAGACGACACACACTGGCTGCTGATGTTCCAGACAGAAGAGTTTGAGTTTCTCAGAGTGCAGACTGCAGAGATCCTCTGAAGCTCTCTGCTCTCTCTGCTGTAAGAAAGTCTCACACAGATTCTTCAGAGCCAGATTAAGAAGAGGTGGATGATCTTTAGAAGATCTCCTTTTACAAACTGGACACTCTCTTCCTGGTTTCTCTCTCCAGTATTTCTGCAGACACTCCTTATAGAAGCTGTGGCTGCATGACAGAAGAACCGGATCCTTAAATATCTCCAGACAGACCGGACAGCAGAGATCAGCATCTGATCTGGAAGCCATTTTGTCTCAGAGTGAAGCTGAAACCACAGCAGACAGAACATCAAACCAGGAAGTCAGTTTCTCTCCTGTAGAAACTTTCTGAACTTACTTTGACTTTGATCTGCTATTTGTTCCTCCTGCAGCAGTCTGTGTTCCAGTGTCTAGTTGCTCAGTTCTCTCTCTGTTCTCCTTGTTCAGTTTGATTTCAGTCGGAGACGAAGGCAGGTGTCAGAGTTCATCCTCAGGGTGTTTACTCAATCAGTTTTTCTCTCAACTGTTTCCTGTTCATTTTTTCAAAGACTTCCTGTTGGAATTCCAGTCTGGAGGCAGAGATGTGGCGCCCTCTGGAGGATTTTCTGTGCATCTGCAGTTTCAGAAAAACAACAATACTGGTGATGATGGTAGTTTTTGGTGTTGAGTGAAATTCTCCTGGCAAAAATAAAATATATATTTTTTTGAATGAACTAATTAATAAACACATTCACAGTAAAGCTTTTAGTTCTTTATAAATAATAAAAACCTGACTGTACTTCTGGATAGTAATGGTCAATATCCATTTCCTGTATAAAATTGACGCTGTATTCAAATTGAACAGCTGCGATTCAAATCTTGGATACCTTAAAATAAGTCAATCTAATGTACTCATGTCAAACCCAGATGTACATTGAAGTAACATTATCCAGGATATTTTTATCGTTTTAATAGTTTTCCAAGAACACAGACATACAGTGAACAGTTTGACTCCCTCTAACTAAAGTTACAGAGCCACTAATGTGACGAAAAGCAGTTGATACAAAACAAAAAAGAAAAGGTCATTACTTTAACTATACAGTTGGTGTCAGGCTCCGATGAATGATCCATTTCTTCCAGCATCTGTTGTATTTATAAGTGGCAAGTCTTAATGAAAAGGTCAGTCTCTCCATTCTGTGAATTTCCTCAATTATGTCCTTCCAGTCCGAACATGATGGTGGTTCCACATCAAGCCACCTGCGAGTTACAGCTTTCTTTGCAGCTGCTAATAGCATCAACAGGTGATTTCTATCAGACGTCTTCAGTTCCTGGGTAAATTACCAGGAAAACCACAGGAAACCCACAGCGTCAATTTAAGCCCATTTTAATATGGATTTCTTTCATGACTTCTGACCAGTAGGGGGCGATCTTAATACATTCCCAGAAACATGAAAATGTCCTGCAGACACATTCCCACAGTTCCTCCAGCATTTTGCCTTTTCAGCGTCGTTACAATGTTTGCTTTTAATATCAGGTGCAACAAAAACTCATCATGAATTTCCAGGAAAATTCCTTCCAGGCTGGAACTTGAGGTGTGAATCACAGAATTGCATATTTAAACCAAACATCATCAGTTATCCATATTTTGGCTTCTTTTTCCCATTTAACCTGAAGATATGTTGTTACATTTCCTCTCTGCTTGTAGACATGAGTATAGTTTGGATATTGTGTTTGGGAAGTTTTCTGTTGCTTGAGTCTAAAAGGATTTTAAGTCTCATCCTCCTGCACAAGTTTATACTTTTATTGTAGTGATGCTTTAGTGAAGATATCTAAAAATGTCACATTTTTCCAGGTCGTAGTGATCTTGAAGTGGTTTAAAACTTTTTAATTCTCTATTGCTTGTAAGCTTCCAGTAACTTGTGAAGCCTTTTTGTGACCACTGTGTAAAAATCTCTTATTCATTCTTGCAGAGAGAAAATCTCTATCATAATCAGGCCATCTTAAAATTCGAGCTCTTCTTTCAATCTTACTTGCTTTATATTTTCTGCCATGTGTCCAACGGCACTTTTAGCCATAATGGAATGAGGTCAGAATCTGTTTTTAATAAGGGATTGACGTCCATCTCAAATGTGAGATTATTCTGTCCCATTGGAGGAATTGTTTGTCAGGTATCTTTATAGGCAGAGCCTGAAAAAGATAAAGGATCTTTGGTCAAAGGTTCATCTTTATTATATCTATTCCATGATGTAAGTTAATGGGTAACAAAGACCAAGGCTGTAGATCCGCCTTCATCTCTGTTGTCAGTGGGATGTAATTGCATTCAAACAGGTTGCATAACTCTACAGGGACTTTAACTCCCAGATATTTATAGATTTATTGAGCCACTTGAACCAGGACATTTTCTGAATTCTTGGTGACGGTTGATAGTTAAATGAGAGAACTTGTGTTTTCTGTAAATGTGATTTATACCCTGAGTAAGTGCCGGATGTCTTGACCTTCCTATGGTGTTAGGGTCCATATGGACCCGTTTTGAGTTTTGACATGCATAAAAATACTTCATACATTTGTTTTTTGCCTTGAAACTGTTTGACTTTGTAAGGGACTACCATTTAAACAAAATAAAATCAGTTTTTTTTTTACTAAATTATAAAGTGCTCTGGTGAAAAAAAAAGACTTTTGTGGTGTTCGGGTCATTTTTGACCCGGTTAAAATGTTTGATTATAAAACAAGACAAAATGCCAAAAATGAAATCATAAACACACAATCAACCAACAGCCTCTTCCTCCAACCACTTGAGCTTCATTTAGGGGCTTTTCTCTTTGCCTTTTGGAGAACAAACAAAGGGAGACGTGTCCAGGCATGTCAAGCCATTTGAGTGTAGAGGTGGTGACTTGCAGAGAACACATCTCCAATTCACAGGATGCAACAATGAGGAGAAGATTCACTGTAAATGAAGCTTTGGATCACATCTTTGCTGCAAATGAGGCAGAGGACACACAGGATTTTAGCGATGGAGATGAGCAGGCCTCTGAGGAGAAGATGATGTGGAGTACCAATTGGAAGAAACGGATGTTAGGCCAAATTGGCCCACAGTCCGTCTTCAACACAAGGGGGAGCAAACAACTCGAAAAACCCAAACAGCGTTGCGGTCAGGTGAAAGGTATTTTAATCAAAAGAGTCACAAGTAGTGGCACAATAAAAACTGTTCTTTATAAAATCCAATGTTCCATAAAAAAGTCACCCGTTGAAGGCCACAGGTTGGGCTCCGCTTATTTTCTTGTTCGTGGCGGTGATCTATGTGTAGCGCGCACTACAGCCGGCCGCACAGCGCTCCACACCGCTCCACTCCTCGGCGTGCCACGCCCCCTTACGTTTCGGTCCAACTAGAAGGAAAGAACAGGAAAGCGCCAGCATCCCCGCACCAGAACTCCGTCGGAAGACGTGCTTTTGCCAGCACTCTGCAGGATCAGCTCGACCAGAAAGGAACTTTACTTACAGGCGCGGGCAGAGGTTACCCTCTGCCCTGATCCTCTGTACTGGGCCGTCTGTCCAACTCTCGATCGCTTGTGCCGGATGAGCGGCTCCGTCTGCTCCCCACAGCGTGTCAGTTCCCGTGGCTGCAGAACCAGTTCTCTCTCTTCTTCTTCTTCTTCTCTTGTTGTGTTTATTGGCGGTTGGCAACAAACTTAGAGTAGCATTACCGCCACTTACTGGTATGGAGTGTGGCTCGTGTTGGTCTAACGCTCTCTCTGTATATATATACCTATATATATTCATACATACACCTACACAAAAAAAAAAAAAAACATATTTATATTTATACCTACACATACATACTTACATCCATATTTATATTCTACTCATCACTATCATCCATACATTAACTCTTATGTCTACTCTATCAAATTCTACTGAATATCTTAGTTTTCTTTAAAAATCGAATAACTATTTGTATATGTTTGCTCTCAAAACTCTTCCTCAAAATATCTATTAAATTAAATTTTTCCTTAATACTTTCAAACTCTTTTTCATATATCTCCTCTCTCTTTCATATTTATCACATTCTAGAATAACATGTTCTACTGTTTCCCATTCTCCACAATACTCACATTTACCAGTTTCATGCTTTTGAATTCTAAAAAGTGAGTAGTTAAGTCCTGTATGCCCAAATCTTATCCTTGTTATCACTCTTTCCTCTTTTCTATTTCTTCTTCCTTTCTTCTTTCTCCTACCATCTTCTGAATCTTATAAACCATCTTCCTGTTATTTCTTCATTTCCCACTTTTCTCAGTTTTTCCTCAGTTTTTCCTTAACTATACTCTTTCTTCAGCTTTACTGTTTTAACTTATGCTAATTAGGATTTGAATTGCCCCTTTTGCTAATTTATCTGCCCTCTCATTTCCTTCTATTCCAATATGTGCTGGAACCCAAACAAAATTAACTATCACCCCCATATTTTTATTCTATATAATGTGTGAAATATTTCTAATAAAATGTCCATTCTACTATCCGATTGCTTGTTTTTAATACTTAATAATGCAGATCTTGAATCTGAACAGATTATGTTTTTAATGGTTTTATCTCTTCTACCCATTGTAAAGACAATAGAATTGCCATCATTTCTCCTGTGTTCACTGATAATCCGTCTGTAATTCGTTTTCCTATTCTTATATTGAATTCTGGTACTACAAACGCTATACCTACTTTTCCAGTTATTTTTGATGCATCTGTATAGATTTGAATATACTGATAGTAATTGTTTAAAAGTACCTGCACTGAACTACTATCAATGATGAAAGATTTATCCTGTTTCTTTATCCATTATTGTCATATCTACTGTTGCTTCTGGTAGAATCCATGGTGGTTTTACTGATGTTGGTGTTTTATGACTAATTTCCAGACTACTCATGTTAAATTCTTTTATTTTGTTTTCAATTGTCCATCCAAGACTCCCCATTTCTTTTGTTTCTTTTTCCCAACATGGTTTTAAAATTTCCCTAGCCGGATGATCAATATTATTGCTTTGCAAATTTAACCAATAATTTAATTCCAACCTTAATCTTCTTAAATCTAACGGCATTTCTCCCATCTCTACTTCCATTGCTGCTCTTGCTGTGGTTTTAAATGCTCCAGAACATAATCTTAATGCTTGATGTTGTATTACATCTAATTTAACCAAATGTACTTTTGCTGCTGAACCGTAAACAATACAACCAAAATCTATGTTAGCTCTTATCATACCTGTATAAAACTGTCTCAAAGATTGCCTATCTGCTCCCCATCACTGCCAGCCAAGCATCTCAAATATTTAAGATTTCTTACTTTTATCGACAACTTTCTGAATATGTACATTCCATTTTAGTTTATCATCAAACCATACTCCTAAAAATTTTATACACTTTACTTGCTCTAATTCTTGACTATATAATTTTAATTTTACTTCCCTGTTTATTTTTTTCCTAGTAAATACCATTACTTTTGTTTTTTCAACTGAAAACTTAAATCCCCATTGCCATGCCCATCTCTCTAGCTCATTAATAACATCTTGTAATTTTTTAACAATAAAACCTAAATTTTCCCTCTTTTCCAAACCGCTCCATCATCCGCAAAGAGTGAACATCCCATTTCTTTATCAATACCTTTAAAAATATCATTTATCATAATAGAGAACAATAAGGGACTTATTATACTCCCCTGTGGTGTTCCATTTTCTACTCTATATACTCCTGATGTTACTTCACCGATTCTAACTTGAATTTTCCTACTTAGTAAAAAGTCTTTAATCCATTGATATATCTTTCCTTTAATGCCCAACCTATATAATTTAATTAATAATCCCTCTACCCACATCATATCATACGCTTTTTCTATATCAAAAAATATTGCCACCACATTTTCTTTATTTACTTGTTTCTAATTTCATGCTCTAGACATATTGTTGGATCATTAGTTCTCCTCCCTTTTCGAAATCCACTTTGATAATTTACTATATACCCCTTACTATTTAAATAATATACTAGTCTATTGTTAATCATTCTTCCATTATTTTACATAAGTTTGATGTTAAAGCTATTGGCCTATAATTTTCTGGTTTTGATTATCTTTCCCTGGTTTAGCTATTGGTACTATAATTGATTCTTTCCATTCCATTGGTAATTTCCCCTCCTCCCAAATTTTATTATATAATTTCAATATTATCTCTTTAGATTTTTCACTGAGCTGACTTATCATTCTATACCATATTTTATCTTTACCTGTATTTTTAAGTTTTGTAAATGAAGAGTTCAATTCAGCTTTTGTAAATTCAACATTTAACAAGTTATTTGCTTCTTCTTCATTCTGCAACACATCTTTATATTTGAGTTTTGTATTTTCTCTTCCTTTTCTTCCCTCCTCACTAATATTATCTGAACTGTGGATTTTACTGAATGTTCTTGCCAATATTTCTGCTTTATCTTCATCTTTAATTATATTTATATTATCTACTTTTAATATAGGATATTCAAATTCTCTTTTAATGCCATTCATTCTTCTAATCATTCTCCAAATTTTTTCTATTTTTGTTTCCTTCCCTATTGTGCTACAAAATTTTTTCCAATATTCTCTTTTTGCATTCTTAATTATTCTCCTTACTATTGCTTGCTTTCTTTTATAATCAATTAAATTCTCATATTTTTAAATTACCTCTTAATACCTTAAATGCTTTGTTTCTTACTTTTATTGCTTCTTTACATTCATTTGTCCACCATGGTGCTATTTTCTTATAATTTTTACACCCTATTTTCTTCATAGATTTATCTGCTGCTTCCAAGATTATCTCACAAATTTTTAAATTTATTTCATCTATATTCATTTCCATATCCACTTTTTCTAATTTTATTTGACTTAAAAATCTGAATTTAATCCAATCTGCTTTATTAAAATCCCATTTTTTATTGACCTTTATATTTTTATTATTTATATTTAATCCTACTTTTATTGTAATGGGATAATGATGGCTACCTATTGTTGTATTTTTATCAATGATCCATTCACAAATACTCGCTAAACCATTTGAAACTATTGTTAAATCAATAACTGATTCCATTCCTGTTCTTACATTAAGTCTAGTTCCATCATTAATACATACAAGATTTTTTTTTCTATTAATTCTTCTATTATTTTCCCATTTCTATCGTTACATTTACCCCATAATGTACTATTAGCATTAAAATCCTCACACCAAATTACTTTTCCTTCCAAATATTCAGTTAATTCATCCATTATTTCAATTGATAATAATTTACATGGATTATAAAAATTTATTATTTTAACTTTACCACCTTGTTCCCAAATTTCAATTATTATATATTCAAGTTCTTTCCCTAAAACCTGATATTGTATCCCTTTTTTTACAAATATTCCACATCCACCTCCTCCTCCCTCCTGTCTATCTCTTCTTACACTACCATATCCGTTAATCTCAAAATCTAACGTTGCTTTTAGCCATGTTTCCTGAATACAAATCATTTCTGGTTTTTCCTCAAGACTATCAATATATCCTTTAAGTTCCTGTCCGTTAGCAATCAAACTTCTTGCATTCCATTGTAATATTAACATGAATTATTTCCACCAGATGTTCCTGGCTTCCCGTCTACCTCCAATTTTTTCTTTATGTTCTCCCATGATCCCTCTTTAAACCCCAAAAACTTTTCCGCTCCCCTCACTATAATTTTAATCTTCTCCGTTTTATTCTTGGCTTGGTCAGTACAGTTGATAACATATGCCATAAATAATATTAGTTTTTCTACTGATATCACAACCTTTTCCTCTGACTGTATCTCACTTTGCAGTGGAATTTGCCTCGTTTTTTCAATCTCTCTTATTTTCTGTTCTTTCACATTTTTAACTGCCTCTGCATAGCTTATATTTTTAGTCATTTTAATCTGTGTGACTTCTTTTGCTTTCTTCCTGACTTCACATCCTCCATATGTAACTCTATGATTCCCTCCACAGTTACAACATTTTTCTTGTACTTCTTCTTTACATTCTTCTAATTTGTGATCTTCTCCACATTTTGGACATCTCTGCTTTCCTTTGCAAACTGCTGCTATGTGTCCATATCTTTGACATTTAAAGCAACGAAGCGGTGGAGGGATATAAGGCCTGACCTGAAAACTGAGATAACCTATTTTGATGTTTAGTGGTAATTCTTTCTCTTCGAATTCCATGAGTATTGACAGACTCCCACTCTCTCCCCGTTTATTGTTTTGGACAATCTCTTTAAGTTATTCACTTTTGCACCAACTACACTTTTCTTGATTTTATCAAGATCTTCATCTAGAGGGATCCCATAAATCACTCCTCTAGTTTTTTTATTTTCTCCAATGATTCTTTTCTCCAACACATTCTTTTTACAAATATTCTCCACGTTTAGAGCCTTGTTCTTTTGTTCTTCGTTTTTACAAACCACCAACAGATTCCCATCTCTCAACATTTTTACCATTTCAACATCTCCAATTTTCTTTTTATTTCTCTTGACACCACAATGGGGCTGATGTTATCTTGTCCTTCCTCATTTTTAAGTTTTAATATTATTTTAAATTCCTCCGCACAACTTTCCTCCTAACTATCCTTTCTTCCTCTGAGCTACTTTCTTCCAGTTCTCGTTTACTTCCTTGACTTTCACCAATTTCTTTTCTTTCATCTATTTTGTTTCTTCCATGTTCTCTCCCTCTTCCTCTCCCCACTGGCGTCCACCCATCAAAATCCATGTCTTCCTCATCTCCTAACTCCATTACCAACCGAACCATTCACATACCAGTTTATGCTCAATCCGCCTTTTACAATTTCAATTTGTAATTTGTTTTTCCGCCTTCTTCCTCCAACCGTCTCCTCCGACCTCGACCTCGTTCTCTCTCTTCTTCCCAGCCAAGCTCCCTTTATTTTGGCTCTAATCAGCCTCTGCTGACACCTGTCTGGGTGGCCAATTAGTGCGCCCCGCCTCCCGAGACAACCACCTTCAGTCCAGGGTGTTTGGATTGTCAAAAGGGAAAAGGAAAAAGAAAAGCAACAACCCAAAACAATATACATGCAAAGCAAACAAAAAAAGCAAAAATAAACCATAAACGAAAACAATCATTTTCCCCTGTTCAACACGGACACAACTGATGAGTCTGAAGAGGAGGTCGCTGGTGCTGAAGCTGCTCCTGCTGAATCATTCCAATCCAAACGTGGCAACATCCGTTGGAGCACAGTTCCTCCTGATGTGCGTTGAAGGACAGCTGCTGCAAACATCATCAAAATGACCCCTGGGGTCACGAGGTTTGCTGTGACAACAGGAAGTGACATGAAGACGTCCTTTGATCTTTTTTTGCCATTGTCACTGAAAAAAGTCAGAATTGCTATGACAAACCTTGAGGGAAAAAAGTCTCTGGGATGCATCAACGGGCAGAAATATTTTCTGGGCAACAATGTCTATTCGGACCTTTCAGATGATCTCAAGAGTCCTCAGATTTGACAATGAGACACCAGAGCAAAATCTGACAAGCTTTCTCCCATCAGGGATGTTTGGGAGAGATGGGTGCAACTCCTTCCACTGATGTTCAACCCAAAGTTCTATTGTGTGGAAAAAAAGACTTGTTTTTGCCCTTTTCTTGATGAATATATATACGGGTCCAAAATGACCCGCTGAGACCACAGATGGCAGCAGAAAGCTAACACCAGAGGAAGGTTAAGCAAGGAAAGAAGAGGAGGCAGGATGACGTCCGAGCAGTGGCGGAGCCAGAGGGGTGGCCGGGGTGGCACTTACCACCCCCAACAGAGCCCTGGCCACCCCTACTGCCACCCCACTGGAAATGGTCATTTTAAAATATAATACTTATGAGATCGGCAAAGATTTGCCAGGAAAACTGTAATTTCCGACTGTCCCTGAAGGCAGCCCGATGCCCGACGCTGTTCATTGGTTAAACTGACATGTTGGTTCCTGCTTGATCCAAAACACATCAACGGCTTTAGAGTTACACCGTCCAGGAGTTTTGCAGGTATTTACATTTTACCGCTCAGCAGTAACCGCTGTTACCTTCCTAATGAGAGGCGGCACTTGTCATACATTTCTAAAAAGAAACAAAATGGTTGTGCACCGCTGCATAGTGCCTCGTTTATTATATTAGCCATGCTAGTGCTGGTAGATCGTGTTTTAGACAGATTCTTTTAACATGTTTTAGTGACATGCTGCCCTCTAATGTTTTATTTCTCCCAGCTCTTGCTTGAAATGTGTGGAAAGAATATGTGAAAAACCATTAAGTTTTATAATGACTGAAATGTAAGTAGGCTATGTCATATGAAACCTAACTAGTTATATTATTAATTTAATTACTCTATTTTTAATTTAGTATTATTTTAGCTAGCTACAGAAAACTAAAAACCAGTTTAAATAATAGTTAAAATAGTGTCTCTGCCAAACAGTCATGGAGTCTAAATACCAGGCTCTTATTTTGTGTAGAGCCCAAATGAAGAGAAAAGGGAAAATCTCCCAGTTCTTCTTAAAGAGGAAAAAACCAGGACCAGGACCAGGACCAGGACCAGGGCCAGACCAGGACCAGACCAGGATCAGACCAGGGCCAGACCAGGATCAGGACCAGGCCAGGACCAGACCAGACAGGACCAGGAACCAGACCAGGGCCAGGGCCAGACCAGACCAGGACCAGGACCAGACCAGGACCAGACCAGGACCAGGGCCAGACCAGGACCAGACCAGACCCAGGACAGGCCAGACCAGGGCCAGACCAGGACCAGACCAGGACCAGACCAGGACCAGGGCCAGGACCAGACCAGGACCAGACCAGGACCAGGGCCAGACCAGGACCAGACCAGACCAGACCAGGCCAGACCAGGACCAGACCAGGACCAGACCAGGACCAGGGCCAGACCAGGACCAGGACCAGACCAGGGCCAGACCAGGACCAGACCAGGGCCAGACCAGGACCAGACCAGGGCCAGACCAGGACCAGGACCAGACCAGGGCCAGACCAGGACCAGGGCCAGACCAGGACCAGGGCCAGACCAGGACCAGGCCAGACCAGGGCCAGACCAGACCAGACCAGGACCAGACCACGGCCAGACCAGGACCAGACCAGGGCCAGACCAGGACCAGACCAGGACCAGACCAGACCAGGGCCAGACAGGGCCAGACCAGGACCAGGGCCAGACCAGGACCAGGACCAGACCAGGGCCAGACCAGGACCAGACCAGAACCAGACCAGGACCAGGGCCAGACCAGGACCAGACCAGGACCAGACCAGACCAGGGCCAGACCAGGACCAGGACCAGACCAGGGCCAGACCAGGACCAGGGCCAGACCAGGACCAGGACCAGACCAGGGCCAGACCAGGACCAGACCAGGGCCAGACCAGGACCAGACCAGGGCCAGACCAGGACCAGGACCAGACCAGGGCCAGACCAGGACCAGGGCCAGACCAGGACCAGGACCAGACCAGGACCAGACCAGGACCAAACCAGGGCCAGACCAGGACCAGACCAGACCAGACCAGGACCAGGACCAGGACCAGACCAGGACCAGACCAGGACCAGGACCAGACAGAACCTTGCAGCAGTGCAGGACCAGACCAGGGCCAGACCAGGACCAGGGCCAGACCAGGACCAGGACCAGACCAGGACCAGACCAGGACCAAACCAGGGCCAGACCAGGACCAGACCAGACCAGACCAGGACCAGACCAGGACCAAACCAGGGCCAGACCAGGACCAGACCAGAACCAGACCAGGACCAGGACCAGGGCCAGACCAGGCCAGACCAGGAGCAGACCAGGACCAGGACCAGACAGAACCCTGCAGCAGTGACCAAACCTGGAGAATCCAGCCAGGAGACTCCAGGCCCAAACATCACCAGCAGGTTAGAGGCTGTGACAGAAAGTTATTAAGTAGTAAAATCCAATAAGCCTAATTCTAAAGGTTAGCATGATGCTTTTTGCATTTTTATTGTGTCTGTTTATGCATTTCACAATGAAGCTCCAGAGAGAGATGAGGCTGATACAGATTCAGAGTCAGACTCTGGGAGGAAGACAGTGAAGCTGATCAAAATCCACCTCAGAACAACTGTGGCTGATGACAGGTTAAGTCATCTTGGCATTCTCAGTGTTGAGTCAAGGAAGGAACAGACCCTCAGCATGGATGACTTTGTGAAACATTTAGCTTTTCCCACCAAAATCAGAGAATTATGCTCTCTTGAGTGAATCCTGGCTTTGAGTTTGCAGTATGTTGTTCCCATTCAAAGCTGATTTGACCATAGCAGTGTTTCTCAAACCTTTATAAATACCACCAGGGTAATGCTGGTCAGCTCTGGTGGTATTGTCTTGCAGTTTACTATCTGGAGCCAGTTTTATGTATTTATTGTTGAGAATTTGTTTTTGGTCATATTCTGGGCTCTGAGTTTACATTTGCATGTTCACTGTTCCATAGAGCCGTTTAACGTCTTGTTTGGTCATGGCAAATCTTTGTTAAATAAACCATTTTAATTTGAGTGTGTGAGAAAATATTTGTTTCCTTTCGTTCATCATTTTATATGGACCCGTCTGATAAAGCCTTGCTCACCCTTTGGCCTCCCCTTGGAAAAAAGTCGAGCTCCGCCACTGGATAAAAGTAGCAGCTAATTAAATCACTTTGATGTCTCAAACACAAAGTGCAACAATAATGCAAAAAATAAAAAAATGAACCAGAATAATTTTCTATGGATTCAGAGCAAATCGATCAACATCACCATCTGAAACTGAATTAATAGAAGAAATCACTGATGCAACAGATAGTAAGAAATTATCTGCAGGGTTTTCATGGATCTACAGAAAGATTTTGACACAATAAAACCTCAGAGAAGAAATGAATGGAAATAACATTTATTACAGTTCTGCAGTCATTTCATATATCATCTCCCTAAAAATGGAAAACAAATTATACAGAGATGAAAAGTACAAAACTTCTTCCTCTGTTTTGTTTCCAAACAAAAACTAAAGTCAGACTAAAGAATCAGAAATGACAGATTAACGCTGCCCTCCTGCAACAAGATTCAGTTTCTGCTGCTTCACAAACATCATGTAGAGTTTATCATTGTTCTGAAACCTTTATGATAACAAACTGGATGATAATCTGGATTATGAAGCTCTGATGAACCAAAGTGTTTGGAACTGAACTGAACAGAAAGTCTCTAGACCAGATTAAAATCTGCTGGGATTAACCATGGACAACATGGACTTGGATTATTATCACAGGATTTTCTGGTATTTACTGGATCATAAAAAGTGATGATAGAAAGTATAAAACACAGCATTGATCAGGGGAATAGTCAAAGCAACACTAATAAACACTTAGCAGGAAGTGAAAAGGTCATTTCAGATTCATTCAGTAGTTCAGTTTTATCACTCAGCAGCTAAAAATAGACGCATTAATTAAACATGTAGACATTAATTTCTGCTGACATGGAATCAATAGTTGGAAAGTCAGAGATGAAGAGTCTCCAGATGATCAGATCATCTCCAGTTTCCTCTTTAAAACTCACAGTTTCAATCTGATCAATAAGTTTTGATTTGGATCATCAGAGCTGCTGCTTGATCACTGAGATCTTCATCGGTTCCATCTTTAAGGTTTTAATAGTTGTAGAAATATGGAAACATCTTGTGAGTGAAGGTGTGTGTGATGGTGTGTATGTGTGTGTTAGTATCCAGATCAGAGAAGGACAGCTTTCCTCTGTCCCAGTCCAGATTCACTCTGATCCTCTGGAGATTCTTCTGGACTGAGAGACCAGTGGAAGGAGCTGGTGGAGAACGTGCTGAATATTTACCTTGATAGAACCATATGATCAACAATCCAGACTCTATGCTTCCCTTTCTCTGAACAGACTCTTCTAACACACCAAGTTCCCAGTATGAACTGTCTCCAACATCAACATCCAGCTGTGGTTCCCTGAGTTAAAACCATCAGAACTCAGAACAGACAAGTAATCATCAAATCTCTCTGGATTATCAGGAAGCTGCTGTTTCCCTCCTGCAGTCAAACTGGTCAGATCTTCAGACAGATGGAGTTCTGGATCAGCCGTGTTTGGGTCCAGAACCAGAGGAGTGTAGGTCACCATGGTCTCCATGTTGCTCCAGATGTTGAAGGCCAGGTTGCCCAGATGTTTGGCCTGGTCTATCAGAGCTCCTGAGGGCAGCTGTGGATCCTCCAGCAGGGGGCAGAGCTGGACTCTTTCCACTGCAGCCTTGTAGTTGTGCAGGAATGAGACGTCTTCAGCTCTCAGCTCCTCCTCTGTGGCTCTGACTGTGTCTGAAAGAGCTGCTATCTCTCTGCTCAGAGCCTCCATCTTCTCCTTCATCATCCCTCTCTTCTGCTCCTCTTCCTCCCTCAGTGCAGCCAGCCTGGCCTCCTCTTCCTCTGCTAGAAACTGATGAAGCTGCTTAAACTGCTCCATAATCTGCCTCTCTGTGTGTCGGGCCTGGACCTTCAGGTGTTCTGCTGTCTGATCAAACTCCTCCTGAACTTTCTTCCTGAGCTCAGCTTCTTCTTTAAAGGCTCCAGAGTTTCCTGAAGCTTCTTCTTGTGTTGCTGAGCAGCTTCATCAATGGGTCTGAATCTGTGATTGGTGTGTTTTCTGAATCTCTGCAGATGTGGACACACTGGCTGCTGATGGTCCAGACAGAAGAGTTTGAGTTTCTCAGAGTGCAGACTGCAGAGATCCTCTGAAGCTCTCTGCTCTCTCTGCTGTAAGAAAGTCTCACACAGATTCTTCAGAGCCAGATTGAAAGGTGGTTCATCTCTTGAAGATCTCCTTTTACAAACTGGACACTCTCTTCCTGGTTTCTGTCTCCAGTATTTCTGCAGACACTCCTTACAGAAGCTGTGGCTGCATGACAGAATAACCGGATCCTTAAATATCTCCAGACAGACCGGACAGCAGAGATCATCGTCTGATCTGGAAGCCATTTTGTCTCAGAGTGAAGCTGAAACCACAGCAGACAGAACGTCAAACCAGGAAGTCAGTTTCTCTCCTGTAGAAACTTTCTGAACTTACTTTCACTTTGATCTGCTTGTTGTTCCTCCTGCAGCAGTCTGTGTTCCAGTGTCTAGTTGCTCAGTTCTCTCTCTGTTCTCCTTGTTCAGTTTGATTTCAGTCGGAGACGAAGGCAGGTGTCAGAGTTCATCCTCAGGGTGTTTACTCAACTCAGTTTTTCTCTCAACTGTTTCCTGCTCATTTTTCCAAGACTTCCTATTGGAATTCCAGTCTGGAGGCAGAGATGTGGCGCCCTCTGGAGGATTTTGTGTACATCTGCAGTTTCAGAAAAACAACAATACTGGTGATGATGGTAGTTTTTGGTGTTGAGTGAAATTTTCCTGGTAAAAAAAAAAAGTTTTTTGAATGAACTAATTAATAAACACATTCACAGTAAAGCTTTTAGTTCTTTATCAATAATAAAAACCTCACTGTACTTCTGGATATAAATGATCAATATCAATTTCCTTGCTGATCAATACTGAATAAAATTGATTCTGTATTCAGATTCAACAGCTGGGATTCAAATCTTTGATACCTTAAAATAATTCATCAATCTAATGTATTCATGTTAAACTCAGAAGTACATTGAGGCGTCATTATCCAGGATATTTTTATCATTTTAATAGTTTTCCAAGAACACAGACATACAGTGAAACAGTTTGACTCCCTCTAACTAAAGTTACAGAGCCACTAATGTGACGAGAAGCAGTTGATACAAAACAAAAAAGAAAAGGTCATTACTTTAACTATACAGTTGGTGTCAGGCTCCGATGAATGATCCATTCTTCCAGCATCTGTTGTATTTATAAGTGGCAAGTCTTAATGAAAAGGTCAGTCTCTCCATTCTGTGAATTTCCTCAATTATGTCCTTCCAGTCCGAACATGATGGTGGTTCCACATCAAGCCACCTGCGAGTTACAGCTTTCTTTGCAGCTGCTAATAGCATCAACAGGTGATTTCTATCAGACGTCTTCAGTTCCTGGGTAAATTACCAGGAAAACCACAGGAAACCCACAGCGTCAATTTAAGCCCATTTTAATATGGATTTCTTTCATGACTTCTGACCAGTAGGGGGCGATCTTAATACATTCCCAGAAACATGAAAATGTCCTGCAGACACATTCCCACAGTTCCTCCAGCATTTTGCCTTTTCAGCGTCGTTACAATGTTTGCTTTTAATATCAGGTGCAACAAAAACTCATCATGAATTTCCGGGAAAATTCCTTCCAGGCTGGAACTTGAGGTGTGAATCACAGAATTGCATATATTTAACCAAACATCATCAGTTATCCATATTTTGGCTTCTTTTTCCCATTTAACCTGAAGATATGTTGTTACATTTCCTCTCTGCTTGTAGACATGAGTATAGTTTGGATATTGTGTTTTGGGAAGTTTTCTGTTGCTTGAGTCTAAAAGGATTTTAAGTCTCATCCTCCTGCACAAGTTTATACTTTTATTGTAGTGATGCTTTAGTGAAGATATCTAAAAACGTCACATTTTTCCAGGTCATAGTGATCTTGAAGTGGTTTAAAACTTTTTAATTCTCTATTGCTTGTAAGCTTCCAGTAACTTGTGAAGCCTTTTTGTGACACTGTGTAAAAATCTCTTATTCATTCTTGCAGGGAGAAAATCTCTATCATAATCAGGCCATCTTAAAATTCCAGCTCTTCTTCAATCTTTACTTGCTTTAATATTTTCTGCCATGTCCCAACGGCACTTTTAGCCGTAATGGAATGAGGTCAGAATCTGTTTTTAATAAGGGATTGACGTCCATCTCAAATGTGAGATTATTCTGTCCCATTGGAGGAATTGTTTGTCAGTATCTTTATAGGCAGAGCCTGAAAAAGATAAAGGATCTTTGGTCAAAGGTTCATCTTTATTATATCTATTCCATGATGTAAGTTAATGGTAACAAAGACCAAGGCTGTAGATCCGCCTTCATCTCTGTTGTCAGTGGGATGTAATTGCATTCAAACAGGTTGCATAACTCTACAGGGACTTTAACTCCCAGATATTTATAGATTTATTGAGCCACTTGAACCGGGACATTTTCTGAATTCTTGTGACGGTTGATAGTTAAATGAGAGAACTTGTGTTTTCTGTAAATGTGATTTATACCCTGAGTAAGTGCCGAATGTCTTGACCTTCCTATGGTGTTAGGGTCCATATGGACCCGTTTGAGTTTTGACATGCATAAAAATACTTCATACATTTGTTTTTTTTGCCTTGAAACTTTTTGACTTTGTAAGGGACTACCATTTAAACAAAATAAAATCAGTTTTTTGTTGTTTTTTTTTACTAAATTATAAAGTGCTCTGGTGAAAAAAAAGACTTTTGTGGTGTTCGGGTCATCTTTGACCCGGTTAAAATGTTTGATTATAAAACAAGACAAAATGCCAAAAATGAAATCATAAACACACAATCAACCAACAGCCTCTTCCTCCAACCACTTGAGCTTCATTTAGGGGCTTTTCTCTTTGCCTTTTGGAGAACAAATAAAGGGAGACGTGTCCAGGCATGTCAAGCCATTTGAGTGTAGAGGTGGTGACTTGCAGAGAACACATCTCCAATTCACAGGATGCAACAATGAGGAGAAGATTCACTGTAATGAAGCTTTGGATCACATCTTTGCTGCAAATGAGGCAGAGGACACACAGGATTTTAGCGATGGAGATGAGCAGGCCTCTGAGGACGAAGATGATGTGGAGTACCAATTGGAAGAAACGGATGTTAGGCCAAATTGGCCCACAGTCCGTCTTCAACACAAGGGGGAGCAAACAACTCGAAAAACCCAAACAGCGTTGCGGTCAGGTGAAAGGTATTTTAATCAAAAGAGTCACAAGTAGTGGCACAATAAAAACTGTTCTTTATAAAATCCAATGTTCCATAAAAAAAAATCACCCGTTGAAGGCCACAGGTTGGGCTCCGCTTATTTCTTGTTCGTGGCGGTGATCTATGTGTAGCGCGCACTACAGCCGGCCGCACAGCGCTCCACACCGCTCCACTCCTCGGCGTGCCACGCCCCCTTACGTTTCGGTCCAACTAGAAGGAAAGAACAGGAAAGCGCCAGCATCCCGCACCAGAACTCCGTCGGAAGACGTGCTTTTTGCCAGCAACTCTGCAGGATCAGCTCGACCAGAAAGGAACTTTACTTACAGGCGCGGGCAGAGGTTACCCTCTGCCCTGATCCTCTGTACTGGGCCGTCTGTCCAACTCTCGATCGCTTGTGCCGGTGAGCGGCTCCGTCTGCTCCCCACAGCGTGTCAGTTTCCGTGGCTGCAGAACCAGTTCTCTCTCTTCTTCTTCTTGTTGTGTTTATTGGCGGTTGGCAACAAACTTAGAGTAGCATTACCGCCACTTACTGGTATGGAGTGTGGCTCGTGTTGGTCTAACGCTCTCTCTGTATATATATACCTATATATATTCATACATACACCTACACACAAAAAAAGAAAAAACATATTATATTTATACCTACACATACATACTTACATCCATATTTATATTTCTACTCATCACTATCATCCATACATTAACTCTTATCTACTCTATCAAATTCTACTGAATATCTTAGTTTTCTTTTAAAAATCAAATAACTATTTGTATATGTTTGCTCTCAAAACTCTTCCTCAAAATATCTATTAAATTAAATTTTCCTTAATACTTTCAAACTCTTTTTTCATATATCTCCTCTCTCTTTCATATTTATCACATTCTAGAATAACATGTTCTACTGTTTCCCATTCTCCACAATACTCACATTTACCAGTTTCATGCTTTTGAATTCTAAAAAGTGAGTAGTTAAGTCCTGTATGCCCAAATCTTATCCTTGTTATCACTCTTTCCTCTTTCTATTCTTCTTCCCTTTCTTCTTTCTCCTACCATCTTCTGAATCTTATAAACCATCTTCTGTTATTTCTTCATCCCACCTTTCCTGCCACTTTTCCCTCAGTTTTTCCTTAACTATACTCTTTCCTTCAGCTTTACTTGTTTTAACTTTAATGCTAATTGGATTTTGAATTGCCCCTTTTGCTAATTTATCTGCCTCTCATTTCCTTCTATTCAATATGTGCTGGAACCCAACAAAATTAACTATCACCCCCATATTTTTATTCTATATAATGTGTGAAATATTCTAATAAAATGTCCATTCTACTATCCGATTGCTTGTTTTTAATACTTAATAATGCAGATCTTGAATCTGAACAGATTATTGTTTTTAATGGTTTTTTCTCTTCTACCCATTGTAAAGATATTAATATTGCCATCATTTCTCCTGTGTTCACTGATAATCCGTCTGTAATTCGTTTTCCTATTCTTATATTGAATTCTGGTACTACAAACGCTATACCTACTTTTCCAGTTATTTTTGATGCATCTGTATAGATTTGAATATACTGATAATAATTGTTTAAAAGTACCTGCACTGAACTACTATCAATGATGAAAGATTATCCTGTTTCTATCCATTATTGTCATATCTACTGTTGCTTCTGGTAGAATCCATGGTGGTTTTACTGATGTTGGTGTTTTATGACTAATTTCCAAACTACTCATGTTAAATTCTTTTATTTTGTTTTCAATTGTCCATCCAAGACTCCCATTTCTTTTGTTTCTTTTTCCCAACATGGTTTTAAAATTTCCCTAGCCGGATGATCAATATTATTGCTTTGCAAATTTAAACCAATAATTTAATTCCAACCTTAATCTTCTTAAATCTAACGGCATTTCTCCCATCTCTACTTCCATTGCTGCTCTTGCTGTGGTTTTAAATGCTCCAGAACATAATCTTAATGCTTGATGTTGTATTACATCTAATTTAACCAAATGTACTTTCGCTGCTGAACCGTAAACAATACAACCAAAATCTATGTTAGCTCTTATCATACCTGTATAAAACTGTCTCAAAGATTGCCTATCTGCTCCCCAATCACTGCCAGCCAAGCATCTCAAAATATTTAAGATTTTCTTACTTTTATCGACAACTTTCTGAATATGTACATTCCATTTTAGTTTATCATCAACCATACTCCTAAAAATTTTATACACTTGCTCTAATTCTGACTATATAATTTTAATTTTACTTCCCTGTTATTTTTTTCCTAGTAAATACCATTACTTTTGTTTTTTCAACTGAAAACTTAAATCCCCATTGCCATGCCCATCTCTCTAGCTCATTAATAACATCTTGTAATTTTTTAACAATAAACCTAAATTTTTCCCTCTTTCCAAACCGCTCCATCATCCGCAAAGAGTGAACATCCCATTTCTTTATCAATACCTTTAAAATATCATTTATCATAATAGAGAACAATAAGGGACTTATTATACTCCCCTGTGGTGTTCCATTTTCTACTCTATATACTCCTGATGTTACTTCAACCGATTCTAACTTGAATTTTCCTACTTAGTAAAAAGTCTTTAATCCTTGATATATCTTTCCTTTAATGCCCAACCTATATAATTTAATTAATAATCCCTCTACCCACATCATATCATACGCTTTTTCTATATCAAAAAATATTGCCACCACATTTTCTTTATTTACTTGTTTTCTAATTTCTTGCTCTAGACTATTGTTGGATCATTAGTTCTCCTCCCTTTTCGAAATCCACTTTGATAAATTTACTATATACCCCTTACTATTTAAATAATATACTAGTCTATTGTTAATCATTTTTTCCATTATTTACATAAGTTTGATGTTAAAGCTATTGGCCTATAATTTTCTGGTTTGATTGATCTTTCCCTGGTTTAGCTATTGGTACTATAATTGATTCTTTCCATTCCATTGGTAATTTCCCCTCCTCCCAAATTTTATTATATAATTTCAATATTATCTCTTTTAGATTTTTCACTGAGCTGACTTATCATTCTATACCATATTTTATCTTTACCTGTATTTTTAAGTTTTGTAAATGAAGAGTTCAATTCAGCTTTTGTAAATTCAACATTTAACAAGTTATTTGCTTCTTCTTCATTCTGCAACACATCTTATATTTGAGTTTTGTATTTTCTCTTCCTTTTCTTCCTCCTCACTAATATTTGAACTGTGGATTTTACTGAATGTTCTTGCCAATATTTCTGCTTATCTTCATCTTTAATTATTTATATTATCTACTTTTAATATAGATATTCAAATTCTCTTTTAAGCCATTCATTCTTCTAATCATTCTCCAAATTTTTTCTATTTTTGTTTCCTTC
>NW_026562693.1:0-45000 GCF_027474105.1 Poeciliopsis prolifica
GCTTCTGACTCAGAGCAGAAAAGTCCAAAAGAAGCTCAGAGAGACGGCCAGAACCAGAACCTCTGAGCAGAACTCTGGAGATCAGAACGGATCAGCAGTTTGGGTCGACATCAATGAAATATGAGAGGAGGGAAGTTCAGCAACATGAAGCCGTTTGGTTCCATCAGGACTCTGAGGCGCTACGCCCATAAATAACAGAAATGATTTCAGTTATTATATTGACTTATGAGACAAAAAAAAGTTTCAAAGTCATATTTTCTTCTTATTACTCCTTCATTTGAAATGTCACTGTTTCAAACTAAATTTTTTGATGTGAACTAAATAATTTTGCTTTAAGCTAACTAAATATTTCACCATCAGAGCAAAATACCAACAAAATAGCTAGCTTCAAATTCAAACTAAACATTCATTTAGTTTGAAAGCCAAATATTTAGCTCTTTATTTAGCAAATTATATAGTTTGAAACTACAGATGTAGCTGGTTAACTAAACATTTAGTTGGTTTGCTAAATATTAGCCAGCTTCTTCAATTTTACTAGATATACTTGTTGAATATATTCAACAAGTAGCAAAACAGTTAAACTTACTTTGAAAGTCTTCAGCTCTGAGCTAGCTAATTATTTTTAGTTTGAAACTAAACATTTAGTTGCCTAGCTAAGTATTAGTTAGCTATATTTAACTACTTATTAAATACATTCAGAAGCGTTTAGCTTTATCATACCAACATCTTTAGTTTCAATCTAAATATTTTAGTTTGAAACTGTGACATTTGTAATTGAGTGTAACTGTGGAAACACGGCGACTTTATTTCTGAAGCATGTTTCAGTCACACAAGTCAAAAAGCTTGATGAGTTTTTTTCAGATCAAATGATGATCATGCAGGAGAAAAATTCAGTTTTTTTTACGGAATATTTATTCTTCGTCAGTAGAAATATTTCATCATGAGCGTTCCAGGAAAAAGCAAGCCTGACCTGGCCTCCGGGTGGCGCTGCAGAGTCCAGTGACAGTGTGGTTCATCCTGAGAATATGACGGAATATTTCATGCAGAATCAAGCAGCATTTGAAGCAGAATAATGAGGAGAAAAAAGCCCAAGTTATGATGACGATAAAGAGCAAATGAAACCAACTCAGAAATGATGAAAACATGAATGAGACACAACGGCTGCTGCTGGGTCAACCTAACTCTTCCTCCTCCTCCTCTTCCTCCCTGTCTGTCTGTAGAGCGTCTATCGATCCAGAGGTCAGGGAGGTTCAGTAGACAACTCTATATTCAGCAGCTCTAGGTTCAGCAGCTCTACGTCCAGCAGGGAAGTCAGAAGTGGTTCTGCTCTTTGGGCCACAGAGATGCAGTCAGTGAAGCAGCGTGAGCCGCGCTGACGGGGAATCCTTTCCTCCAGCCTCAGATTTCATCCCACAAACCCTCAGAGATGCTCAGAGGACCAGAATCGAGGATCTTCAGGGACCTTCAGGGATCTTCAGGGACCTTCAGGGATCTTCAGGGACCTTCAGGGATCTTCAGGATCTTTAGGGACCTTCAGGGATCTTCAGGGATCTTCAGGGACCTTCAGGGACCTTCAGGGACCTTCAGGGACCTTCAGGGACCTTCAGGGATCTTCAGGGATCTTCAGGGATCTTCTGGGATCTTCAGGGATCAGAGCCACTCAGGATCAACCTGAGCAGAAACTCCATCAGGTCATGATGTCGTTCAGTCGACCTGGAGTCTGAGGGTTGCTAGTGATGCTACTGACATATTAGCATTTAAACTAACATTAGCATTTTGGCTCATCCTGTACTGAACTGAGTAATTCAATCCAAGACCACATGCTGGTTATGCCCCACCTGCTGCTGACCTAGCAACCTTAGCAATGTTGCTAATTTTCAGGATCAAAACACTGGATTTCAACCGACACATTTAATTTCTTCATGAGTTTCCAATCAGTCTCACATCTTTACAGTATCGGCTGTAAACTAGACCAACCCTTTTCAATTCCAGTTTTTTCTTAGTTTCAGTTAATTATAATAACTTTGGAGCTTTTAGGGATAAAGTTTCAAAGCGGAAATGTTTAGTTACGAGTCAAAAACAGAAAAGTGATTCATCAGGTGAAAAATGTTTTTCTCCTGATTCCCAGTATCTCCCGGTTCTGACCCGGTCAAGACAGCTTGATGGAAACAGATGGACGGAGTCATGAAGGAGAGCGATGTGTGTGTGGAGTCCTTGGAAACGTCCATTAATCTGCCGCCTCAGCGCCTTTCAGAGCAGCAGGTCAGACGTGACGACCTTCATCCTCCAGGTGACCGAGGCGGGAACAATCAATGGTTCGTCCTCTGGGACCCGGTCAGTCGCCGGGACGTGATGATGATGATGCTGACGGACCAGCATGGAGGTGTCTGTCCCCCGTGTCCCGGCGCCGTCTCTGTTTTCAGGCAAACTGCGACGCTGACCTGTAACTAACAGGAACTTCACGAGTGGTCTCCATGGCAACAGGCATCACTGGGTCCTCCAGCACAGAAGAAGAGCGTGAAGACATGTTTGTGATCTGATTCATTGAACGGCTTCGGCTGAATATTCATCAGATGATAAACAGACATTTAGCATAAAATAACACAACATGTTTTTCCATCATCGGCTGATGAAGATTCTGCTGGTTTGTAACTTCAGCCTGACGAGGCGCCGCGAGTCACACGTTCAATCAGGCTGACAGCCAATCAGCAGCCAGGAAAACAGCCAATCAGCAACCAGGAAAACAGCCAATCAGCAGCCAGGAAAACAGCCAATCAGCAACCAATCAGCAACCAGGAAAACAGCCAATCAGCAACCAGGAAAACAGCCAATCAGCAACCAATCAGCAACCAGGAAACAACCAATCAGCAACCAGGAAAACAGCCAATCAGCAAAATCAGCAACCAGGAAAACAGCCAATCAGCAACCAGGAAATCAGCCAATCAGCAACCAGGAAAACAGCCAATCAGCAACCAATCAGCAACCAGGAAAACAGCCAATCAGCAACCAGGAAAACAGCCAATCAGCAGCCAGGAAAACAGCCAATCAGCAGCCAGGAAAACAACCAATCAGCAGCCAGGAAAACAGCCAATCAGCAGCCAGGAAAACAACCAATCAGCAGCCAGGAAAACAGCTGATCAGCAGCCAGGAAAACAACCAATCAGCAGCCAGGAAAACAGCCAATCAGCAGCAGGAAATCACCCAATCAGCAGCCAGGAAAACAGCCAATCAGCAGCCAGGAAAACAGCCAATCAGCAACCAATCAGCAACCAGGAAAACAGCCAATCAGCAGCCAGGAAATCACCCAATCAGCAGCCAGGAAAACAGCCAATCAGCAGCCAGGAAAACAGCCAATCAGCAACCAATCAGCAGCCAGGAAAACAGCCAATCAGCAGCCAGGAAATCACCCAATCAGCAGCCAGGAAAACAGCCAATCAGCAGCCAGGAAAACAGCCAATCAGCAACCAATCAGCAACCAGGAAAACAGCCAATCAGCAGCCAGGAAAACAGCCAATCAGCAGCCAGGAAAACAGCCAATCAGCAGCCAGGAAATCACCCAATCAGCAGCCAGGAAAACAGCCAATCAGCAGCCAGGAAAACAACCAATCAGCAGCCAGGAAAACAACCAATCAGCAGCCAGGAAAACAACCAATAAGCAGCCAGGAAAACAGCCAATCAGCAGCCAGGAAAACAGCCAATCAGCAACCAATCAGCAACCAGGAAAACAGCCAATCAGCAGCCAGGAAAACAACCAATCAGCAGCCAGGAAATCACCCAATAAGCAGCCAGGAAAACAACCAATCAGCAGCCAGGAAAACAACCAATCAGCAGCCAGGAAATCACCCAATCAGCAGCCAGGAAAACAGCCAATCAGCAGCCAGGAAAACAACCAATCAGCAGCCAGGGAAACAGCCAATCAGCAGCCAGGAAAACAGCCAATCAGCAGCCAGGAAATCACCCAATCAGCAGCCAGGAAACAACCAATCAGCAGCCAGGAAAACAACCAATCAGCAGCCAGGAAATCACCCAATCAGCAGCCAGGAAAACAGCCAATCAGCAGCCAGGAAAACAACCAATCAGCAGCCAGGAAAACAGCCAATCAGCAGCCAGGAAAACAACCAATCAGCAGCCAGGAAAACAACCAATCAGCAGCCAGGAAAACAGCTGATCAGCAGCCAGGAAAACAACCAATCAGCAGCCAGGAAAACAGCTGATCAGCAGCCAGGAAAACAGCCAATCAATACAAAACAAATAAGTTGTCAATGTTCCATTTATTTTGGTTCAGTAGCATCTCTAACCAGGACCAGTTCTGGTGGACCCGGTTCTGGTGGACCCGTTCTGTTGGACCCGGTTCTGGTTCCTGACTCCCCCGTCATGGAGTATCAGTCGCTCCCATCCTTCCTTTGTCAGCTGCTAATTAGAGAACAAACCGAATCTGAAGCGTTTGATCAAAACAAAACAGTCTGGCTGCTTCCTGCTTCTAATAGAGTGGCACTAATCGCCCCCCGTACCAATGTGTCACATAATTGGACCAGTAGGTGGTTCATGTGCTTTCAGAAGATAAATGTGTTTTGTTCCCATCAGCAGAGCTGGTAATGGGAGTTAATGGGTGGGACGGAGGTGAAGGCTCATTAGCTGCAGCTTCTGCGCCGCAGCCGGCTGCAGCAAACACGCATGCAGGCGCCGCAACGCGTCCTCCATTAATGACATCATGTTCATGCTGATGTGATTAACAGAAAACATGAGCTCTGATGCAGTGGCAGAGCAAGAGACGGCGTCTCAATCAAATATTTTCTAATTAGAATCAAGTTATTTATGATCATTAATAATTCAGAAGTTATAGTCGCAGAATAAAAACCAACAAATAACCTCATCTAAAAACTTTCATGGTCCAAACTACATCAGAACCATCAGAACCATCAGAACCTGTCGGATCAACTTCAAGATTTTAACTTGTGACTAAATCACAGAATCAACTTTATTGGCTGATAAAATGTCTAAATAAGGTGTTCAGGGTTTTATCTTCATGTTTTAACATTTTTATGTAAATTAGTTTGGTTCTGCATTATTTTACCCAAAGCGCCTCAGTGCTGCCCCCTCTGGTCAAACGGTGCAGTGGGATTCGGATCAAACAGTCTGATCTCCAAAATCTCTGGCTCCGCCCACTTTCTCTGGGATTTTCCAACATTTGTGAGGAAATAAAATCATGAGAATAAACTCAGACCAAAGTCATAATATCACCAGAATAAGAGATTTTTCCCATTTTTAGTGTCAGAACTGATAGAAAGCTGTTGAATGGTGAGTCTCTGTTAGCGCCCCCTGCTGCTGCTCCAGTTGGTCTCACTGGTCTGGGGGAAACCAGTCTGTTGCTGGGAGCCGTTAGTGGAAACGATTAAGTCCAGTAAGATGTCTCCAGCTGAAGGTCTTCTGTCGGGCCTCAGCCTGCAGCAGGAGAAGCGACCCTTCCCATCATGTCTCATCTCAGAGGTCAGAGGTCAAGCTCCTGCCTCTCTCCAGCTGAAGCCATCTGGACGTTTTCTGTTGTTTTGTGACTCAAACAGGGAGAAACTTGGTGATTAACGGCCGCTCCGCTCTGCCTCCAGCTGCTCCTGATGTTTCAGGAAACTGAGTGGTTCTGACCGATTTGGGGGGGTGCGTCCAGAACGACGAGCCTTAATGTGCGAGAGGCTAACGGGGCAGTCGGGCCCATCAGGGGCTTAATGAGGTGAACGCAGCTGTGGAACAGAATCACCTTCCAGGTTTTATGATGAGGACGCCTCCCAACCGGACCTCCATTCTAGTTCTGACCCGTTTACCGGCAGATCAACCATCAGACACACCAGCATTCCTCCTGTCTGGCTCCCTGATGCTGCTACAACACACTGAAATCAGAAACCATCAATATTAACTGACAGCAGGTCAAGATGGCCGCCCAGGCGGTCACCAGAGGTTCCCAGATGTTCTCATCATCATTTTCAATAAATCCCCCCAAAAAAAAGAATCAACTGGCCACACATCCAGACATAAACCTTCACTCACATCGTGTTTCAAACTCCACTGAAGTTCATTTCAGGTTCCAACAAACATTTCAACTGTGTCACTGAGTTTTCACACTTTGGGAGCCACTGAACCAGAGGGAGGTTTTGGTTTTCTGCAAAAGCGTTAATATGCTAACGAGGATATGGAAAGATGTTTACTGATTTAACCCCGACGTATCCAGCCTCCCGGTCCTTTAGTGGCTCCGTGCCTTACCAGAGGCACAGGACGGGAATCCCGCCTCATTTCTCTCATGTTTCATCTTTTATGAGTTTTGATGCTGCAGAAAACAACCGATAGATTCAGAGATGACTGATTATTTCAACAATCACTTCATCACAATTAATTGATTCAGCCCTGAAAAAAAATAATTAGATTCAACAAGTTGGAGAATCGATCAGTAGATGACATCATCACCATCTTCATCACCATCTTCATCACCATCTTCATCATCATTACCATCATCACCATCACCATCTTCATCATCATCATCATCATCATCACCATCATCATCATTACCATCTTCATCATCATCATCATCACCATCTTCATCATCATTACCATCGTCATCATCACCATCATCATCATCATCATCATCATCATCATCATCATCACCATCATCATCATCACCATCTTCATCATCACCATCATCATCATCATCATCATCATCACCATCACCATCATCACCATCATCATCATCATCACATCACCATCTTCATCATCACCATCATCATCACCATCATCATCATCATCACCATCATCATCATCATCACACCATCACCATCATCATCATCATGATCACCACAACCACCATCTTCATCACCATAATCATCATCATCTTCATCATCATCACCATCTTCATCATCATCACCATCACCATCTTCATCATCATTACCATCGTCATCATCACCATCATCATCATCACCACCATCATCATCATCACCATCATCATCATCACCACAACCACCATCTTCATCACCATCATCATTACCATCTTCATCATCATTACCATCGTCATCATCACCATCATCATCATCATCATCACCATCTTCATCATCATCATCATCATCATCATCATTACCATCTTCATCATCATTACCATCGTCATCATCATCATCATCATCATCACCATCTTCATCATCATCATCATCACCATCATCATTACCATCTTCATCATCATTACCATCGTCATCATCATCATCATCATCATCATCATCACCATCTTCATCATCATCATCATCACCATCATCATCATCATCATCATTACCATCTTCATCATCATCACCATCATCATCATCATCACCATCATCACCATCATCATCATCACCACAACCACCATCTTCATCATCATCATCACCATCATCATCATCATCATCACCATCATCATCATCATCGCGTCTCTCTTTCGGCTCTGCAGCTGGAGAGGAACCTGAATAAGAGGCCGAGTCGTTCAGCTGAAGTTCATCCTGATGTTTGGCGCCGAGCGAAGCGTCAAAGTTGGGATTTTCTGTTTCTATGGTAACTTCATTATGGGTCGTATGGCAGCGATAAGCGCCGTGAAACAGGAAGTGCTCCAAAATAAAAGCTGGGAGTGGACGGCCTGCTGGAAGCTGAGTGAGAATCTCCTCCCACTGACCCGATCTCTAAATAACCCGAGTTCTGACCCGGCCCAGGAGCAGAACTCAAAGGTTCTGGAGGCGCCTGGAGCTTTTTTACTCCAGAGCTGCTGATTGCTCCCCGAGTCAGAGGGAATCAAACCGGCAGCCGGTGTGATGTGGTGGCAGCCTGGACGACCCTCCTTCCTGTCACATCGTGTTTCACGGCCAGGCAGGAGAATTTCTGCAGAATCACATCCAGCACACTTTGTGTTCTGGCAGGAGTAATAATCACAAATATTCTCCTCCTTTATTCTCCATCGGTCTGACGGAGGTTCAGGCCAGTGCTGCTCAAAGTGGGGGCCGCGGCCCCCGGGGCCACCGGAGGACCCAGGAAGTTGGAAGCAAGATGAGAACAAAATAAAACAGAATTATTTTTTATATCATAAAATTTTGTTTGTTTTCTACCAGATTCTTTTTTCTTCGATGTCTCCATCGTTTCCAATTATTACTATGAAACATAAGTTAAAATAAGTCACAGAAATTATTAGGAAAGCTTTTAAAGGCAGCGAGGAAACTCCTGAGCAGCAGAATTTACGCTAAACGAAATCAAAATAATTATGAAATGATGCAAAGCAAGAAACTCAGTGGATGTTTCCAGGTTTGGCAGCAGCACCAGAAGCTGAGTTGAAATGGGAAAGTTGGAGGAAATGAATCATGAATCAAAGTTTCGACTCAGAAGAAAACTTTTCCTCCTCAGAGTTTAATGATTTATTTTCCACTGGATGGAGAAACTTTATCTAGCGAAAGTAGAAGATCAGTAAGAGCCAAACGTTAAAGAGTGAAGAGCAGCGGTCGGGTTCTGACCCAAACAACATCAGGACCACAACGCGGTTCCCCTGAAGACCCGGACCGGAGCCGTACCTGGAACAGGCGCAGGATGTTGGCCACCATGATGGACACGGAGCTGGCCGACGCGCCGATCACCCCCACCACTTTCTCCGGCTTGACGAACACGGGCGGCTCGCCGTTGGTGCAGCGCACGTCGGACGTGTCCTTCTGGATCAGCGCCTGCACGAAGGTGAGCGACTGCTCCAGGGCGTAGGTGTCCCGGGAGCAGGTGTCCAGCACGCGCGCGCGCCCAGCGTCACGTTGGGCAGCAGCTCTTCGTCCCCGTTGATCTGGTCCAGCGCGTACATCATGGCCTCCAGCCGGTGGATCCCGTTCTCCTTCTTGATGTCGCCGCAGGGCGCGCCCGGGGCGCCGCGGCCGTGCACCGGGAACAGACCCCCCAGCGTCACGTCGCCCTCCACCCGGATGGAGTGCGGCGCGTAGATCTCCTGGGATCCGGCTGCGTCCAGCAGAGCCGGCAGCAACCACAGCATCCGGAGCAGCCGGGGGGGCCGGCTGGCCTGGTGGCCATGGCCCTGGATCAGTTCCCCGCCCCTGCGCACCAAACTCAGCGTTCCGACAGGAAAAACGCACAGCCACGCAAAGAAGAGCCGCTTCTCAGGAGAGAGAGAGAATTCCCAGAGACAAGTTCATTCCCGTGGGGAAGTCTGAGCGCAGAATCCCGCAAACTGGCGCAACAGTCCGCGTTCAGCAGCGCAATATCACCGCAAAGTGCGCGCAGAGCCGCCGCACGCTTGTTGCTCCAGCATCATCCCCACCATCATTCCAGGACCCTTCCAGGATTCTTCCAGGACCTTCCAGGATTCCAGAAACAAAGACAGGATCCACTCCTTTAACTCCCGCAGCAGCCGCGCACATTCCGTCTGAGGCGGCGTGAAAAACCCACCCAGCCCGCGTCCCGCACCGATGCCATGGTCCGGCACGAGCCCGATGCTGAGCGCCAGGGAGAGGAGGAGGAGGAGGATGAAGAGCAGATCTCACGCGCGGTTCAGCCTCCACGCACCGCAGAAACGCGGGATGAAACTGTTCCGCATCCGCGGCACCAAGTAACTGCGCTCTGCTCACCGCGCGCGCGTCTGCGTGAGGGACAGAGAGCGCGTGCGTGCGTGAGTCAGGCTCCTCCTCACCCACTCACCCCTCCCCCTTACACTTTCCCCTCACCTGTGCGCGCGCTGCGTGGTGAGGAGAGTCCGACCAGGAGGAACAACCCGCGGCTGAAGGAAGGAGATCACGAGACGGCGCGCGCTGTCTCCCGCACACGCACATGCGCGCGCATACTCCACCTACGCGCCTTGTGTGTCAGAGAGAGACTCCTGTTGCCAAAACAACCCCGAGAATCAACCGAGAATCAACCCGCGAAGAAGAAACGATCCACTTAATACAGAGGAGGAGGAAAATGGTGTGTGTTGATGTGTGTGTGTTGATGTGTGTGTGTGTTGATGTGTGTGTGTGTTGATGTGTGTGTGTGTTGATGTGTGTGTGTTGATGTGTGTGTGTTGATGTGTGTGTGTTGATGTGTGTGTGTTGATGTGTGTGTGTGTTGATGTGTGTGTGTTGATGTGTGTGTGTGTGTGTGATGGTGTGTGTGTGGTGATGTGTGTGTGTGTGTGTGTTGATGTGTGTGTGTTGATGTGTGTGTGTGTGTTGATGTGTGTGTTGTTGATGTGTGTGTGTTGATGTTGATGTGTGTTGATGTGTGTGTGTGGGTGTGTTGATGTGTTGATGTGTGTGTGTGGTGTTGATGTGTGTATGTTGATGTGTGTGTGTGTGTTTGATGTGTGTGTTTGTGTATGTGATGTGTTGATGTGTGTGTGTGTGTTGATGTGTGTGTGTGTGTTGATGTGTGTGTGTGTTGATGTGTGTGTTGTGTGTGTGATGTGTGTAGTTGTGTGTGTGTGTGTGTTGATGTGTGTGTGTGTGTTGATGTGTGTGTGTTGATGTGTGTGTGTGTGTTGATGTGTGTGTGTGTGTTGATGTGTGTGTGTGTGTGTGTGTGTGTGTTGATGTGTGTATGTTGATGTGTGTGTGTGTTGATGTGTGTGTGTGTGTGTTTATGTGTGTGTGTGTTGATGTGTGTATGTTGATGTGTGTGTGTTGATGTGTGTGTGTGTGTGTGTGTTGATGTGTGTGTGTTGATGTGTGTGTGTTGATGTGTGTGTGTGTTGATGTGTGTGTGTTGATGTGTGTGTGTGTGTTGATGTGTGTGTGTGTGTGTGATGTGTGTGTTGATGTGGTTGATGTGTGTGATGTGTTTGTTTGATTGTGTTGTGTTGTGTTTTGTGTTGATGTGTGTGTGTGTGTGATGTGTGTGTTGATGTGTTGATGTGTGTGTGTTTGTGTGTGTGGTGTGTTGATGTTGATGTGTGTGTGTGATGTGTGTGTGTGTTGATGTGTGTGTTGATGTGTGTGTGATGTGTGTGTTATGTGTTGATGTGTGTGTGTTGATGTGTTGATGTGTGTGTGTTGATGTGTGTGTGTGTGTTGATGTGTGTGTGTTGATGTGTTGATGTGTTGATGTGTGTGTTGATGTGTGTGTTGATGTGTTGATGTGTGTGTGTTGATGTGTTGATGTGTGTGTGTTGATGTGTGTGTGTGTTGATGTGTGTGTTGATGTGTTGATGTGTGTGTTGATGTGTGTGGTGTGTTGATGTGTGATGTGTGTGTTGATGTGTGTATGTTGATGTGTTGATGTGTGTGTTGATGTGTGTGTGTGTGTGTTGATGTGGTGAACCTAATGAATCTCGTTCTGTTCATACGAAGCAGGAAGCTGCAGAACGTTCTCAGAGGAACCATCAGGATTCAGGAGTTTTATGAATATTGATCTTCAATTATAAGTTATTTTATGTGACACAGGTCATCTAGTTGGACACATCTCCCCCCAGGGGGCCTCCTGCCTCCGCCCCCCCCCAGGGGCCTCCTGCCTCCGCTTCATCAGCGCTAACAAGGCGCCTCGTTCCTCCCTGACAGATGTGGATGTTTTGTCTTTATTTACGCTAATCAGGCTTTAGTGGATTTACAGGACGAGACCCGCTACAGGTAGACGTTCCCTCCTCCTCCACTGCTTCACTAAACAATCATTTATTATGAATGTTAATCACTAAGCTCCTGTTCGTCTTCACGCTTCATGGTGGAAAGTCGATCAAAGAGACTTGAAAGAGGAACAAACCTGTCTGTGTCTCACATTGGGGTTTTAGCTGCTTTTTGCTCCTTCTGCCAGTTTGTGATCCGGCTGCTAATTGAAGCCGTCAGATCCCTGACACTCCACGCCGGCGCTGAGAGAATGCGAGCAGACAGTAGCTGGCTGATCAAACGCTTTGCGTCATCTCTTTCTGCCGCAGTCAGAAGATGCACTCCAACATCAGAGGCATCAGAGACGGAGAGTCGGCTGTTTGTCTCGCAGGAACCCGGAGAGGCGAGAGACAAAGTGGCTGATAGTTTCTCTGCGTCAAGAGGAGAAATCTTAATCAGAACAAGACTTCCTGTTCTGAGGCGAAGATCACCTTCCTGATGGGGAACCGGGTTCACCTGCAGAACCTTCCAGGTGTTTCAGGAAGATTCTCCTGATGAAGACAGAGTCCAGATGTTCCCAGTTCCAACCAGCAGGAAGATTCCCAGCATGCAGTTCTCTCTGGGCGCTCCAGCTTCCTCCCAGTCCAGCAACATGACTGCTGGCGAACTGGTTTCCACAGATCAGTCTGAGGTCAGAGTCTGTGATGGACAGTCAGAATCACCTTCGTCGGGGGTCGAGCCGACACCAACCCAGCCGGTCTGAGCAGTGAACCGGACCGGAACCTGAGTCGCCAGAGCGGACTGATGCGTAATCTGAATCAGTCCTCGGGATTTCCTCCGCTAATTTTGTAGCCTGATTGGACAAACTGGCGAGTCGAAGAAGTCCATTTTGATTTAAATACACACTTAATAATATATATTACAATATAAGTTAAAATACAAAGACGCTATGCTCCTTGTTGCTAACTCAGAATGTATGGAAAGTCTAAAGCTTTCCCAGAATGAGGGAATAAATAAGCTCCATAAAAGGCTTCTTTAAAAAAAAAATAGGTATTTATACATCTGTAGATACGTTCAGCAACAGGCTCCGCCCACACCGAGCCGCATCTTCAGATGTTAACTGGCAGATATCAGCTGTAGCTGTCATGCAGGGCCACTAGATGGCGCTGGGATTTGACACGTCATCAAATGCACGTTAGTCCCTTAGCGTTCACCTCACAGTACACAGGTGATACGCCCCCTGGTGGCCACGAACGAAGCGCTCATATAACTCATATTTATCAGAAATGATGTAAACCCCAACAAGTTCAACATCAAAACGCAGCAAAAACAAAATCCGCCGATGTTTTGTCATCATCTGCTGCTTAGAGGAACCGTCCAGCTGCGCTCTCACGTTGGGGCAGTACTTCACCCTCCACTGGGGGGCGCATCAGAAAACTGGGAGAATGTGTGAGACTCTGGTCTCTGCTGTCGAGTAAAAACGGGTCTGAGCGCCGAGCCGGTTCAGAACCTGAATGAAGTTCCTGCCGCTCTGGTTCCGTCCAGTGGCGGAGCCAGACTTTTTTCCAAGGGGGGCCAAAGGGTGAGCAAGGCTTTATCAGAGGGTCCATATACAAATGGACCGTTCCATGGAACGAAACGAAAAAATATTTGTTTCCTTTCGTTCAAAATTAATTAATATAACTAGTGAGGTTATAATTCAAAGCTTTCATATGACATACCTACTTACATTTCAGTCATTATAAAACTTAATGGTTTTTCACATATTCTTACCACACATTTCAAAGCAGAGCTGGGAGATATGAAACATTAGAGGGCAGCATTCACTAAAACATATGTTAAAAGAATCTGTCTAAAACACGACCTATATCAGCACTAGCATGGCTAATATAATAAACGAGGCACTACGCAGCGGTACACAACCATTTTGTTTCTTTTTAGAAATGTATGACAAGAGCCGCCTCTCATTAGGAAGGTAACAGCGGTTACTGCTGAGCGGTAAAAATGTTGGAAATACCTGCAGAACTCCTGACGGTGTAACTCTAAAGCCGTTGATGTGTTTTGGATCAAGCAGGAACTACATGTCAGTTTAACCAATGAACAGCGTCTGGCATCGGGCTGCCTTCAGGGACAGTCGGAAAGTACAGTTTTCCTGGCAAATCTTTGCCGATCTCATCAGTATTATATTATAAAATGACCATTTCCAGTGGGGTGGCAGTAGGGGGGGCAAGGGCTCTGTTGGGGGTGGCAAGTGCCACCCGGCCACCCTCAGGCTCTGCCACTGGTTCCGTCACGTTCAGCAACAGAACCTGAAGGCCTCATAGTTTACAGCCCAGATGAATGTTTCAGCTTCACAGCTAATGCGTTTGCTGTACGTTCCACTGGTTCCACTGGACCTGCTGTTCCACAGCGCTGCACCGTCCCACATCGGCGGGACAGAGGGAGGAGCCGGGCCTCCGGGGCGGAGCCGGCCTCCTGCTGTGCTGCTGCGGGCTCTTCTGGCTGGAAATGAGAAAATGAGGGCTGCTGCGCCACTGGAGTCTCGCTGATGCTTTCATGATAATTGAGAGGCAGAACATCGATGTCTGAGTGGGCGATCAATGGCTGTTCAGGCCTGACTCATTTCTTCTCAGAAAATGGGACTTTATAACGATGAGTGACGGAGAGGGCCGGTCCGGCACCAGCTGCACCGCCTCTCCTTCAATCTGAGACATCAGCAGCTCCATAAAGTCCAGCGATTCTCTGAGCTTTTTGACCCGTTAAAGTCCAGCAGACGCAGATTGAATAAACCTCATTTCGCTCAAACTGAAACATCTCTTCCATTTCCAGCTGCTACGGTTTTCTTCCTCACTGGAAAAACTCTGCGGGTCGTTTCCCTGCGAACGGCACAAAACCAACGAAGAAGACACTGAGAGCAACTTCCTGTTTCACCAGATGAACAAGATGGAGGATTTCTCTTTAGTCTTTGGCTGAAGACCAGGAGCCATTTCTGCTGCTAGCGCTAGGCTAACATGTTAGCTTTGGTTTTATCCAGCAGAACATCAGAAAATCCAACGGTTCTGGTTCTGAAGGTCCATCTGCTGACTGGGATGATGAAGAACCTCCACAAGCCTTCATCTGTAGAGACCCGCTGTTCTATGAATAACACCTTCATCATCATCATCATAATCATCATCACCTTCTTCTTCATCATCATCATCATCTTCTTCATCATGCCCGGTGTTAGAAGACACGGCTCCCATCAGGATCAGATCGATCCAGCAGAAACCAAGCGGTGCAGCATCAGAACCCCTGTGCAGTTTGGACCGGCTTCCTCCTCCTGCAGCAGAACCGTTCTGATCAGGACCGGTCAGTGTGTACGAATACGACCCAACTGGACGTCCAGAACCGTTCTGCCGTGCAGGTTGGGATGATAAACATTCAGTCATAGCAGCTGAACAAAGCAGTAGATTAATGTTTGGCTGAATGTGGGTCTCGGAGACGGACCTGCAGACGGGCCGCCGGGTTCGGACCCTAAATAACTGCCTCCAGTCCCACTTGTTCTCAACCTGCAGAATGAAGCTGAAGTAATTCAGCAGTTGTCTGAACGCGTCGTGTATCTGCAGTTGTTTCCCTCAGAGCAGCACTTATCTCTGCGTTCCCCCACCAGTTACTGCTGCCTCCCGTCTGAGAGGCGTATAATTATCCAGAGGTTATCGAGCCTGGGGAGCCTGAACGGAGAACGGGTCCAGCCTCAGACTCTTCCTCCCAAGAGAGGAAAGCAACACGCTCTGCTAGCACATCCATTTCATGTGAACGAACTGGACCTGCTGGTTCTGCTGGTTCCACTGGACCTGCTGGTTCTGCTGGTTCCACTGGACCTGCTGGTTCTGCTGGTTCCACTGGACCTGCTGGTTCTGCTGGTTCCACTGGACCTGCTGGTTCTGCTGGTTCCGCTGGTATCACTGGTTTCCGCTGGTTTCACTGGTTCCGCTGGTTCTACTGGTTTCACTGGTTCACTTCCACTTTTTCACTGGTTCCACTGGTTCCGCTGGTTTCACTGGTCCACTGGTTCCGCTGGTTTCACTGGTTCCAACTGGTTTCCGCTGGTTCCACTGGTTCCGCTGGTTTCACTGGTTCCGCTGGTTCCGCTGGTTCTGCTGGTTTCACTGGTTCCACTGGTTTCACTGGTTCCACTGGTTCCGCTGGTTTCACTGGTTCCGCTGGTTCCGCTGGTTTCACTGGTTCCGCTGGTTCCTCTGGTTTCACTGGTTCCGCTGGTTTCACTGGTTCCGCTGGTTCCGCTGGTTCCACTGGTTTCACTGGTTCCGCTGGTTCCACTGGTTCGCTGGTTCCAATGGTTTCACTGGTTCCGCTGGTTCCGCTGGTTCTGCTGGTTTTCACTGGTTCCACTGGTTTCACTGGTTCCACTGGTTCCGCTGTTTCACTGGTTCCGCTGGTTTCACTGGTTCCGCTGGTTCCACTGGTTCCACTGGTTCCACTGGTTCCGCTGGTTTCACTGGTTCCGCTGGTTCCGCTGGTTTCACTGGTTCCGCTGGTTCCACTGGTTCCACTGGTTCCACTGGTTCCGCTGGTTCCACTGGTTCCACTGGTTCCGCTGGTTCCACTGGTTCCGCTGGTTTCACTGGTTCCGCTGGTTCCGCTGGTTCCACTGGTTCCGCTGGTTTCACTGGTTCCGCTGGTTCCGCTGGTTCTGCTGGTTCCACTGGTTCCACTGGTTCCACTGGTTCCGCTGGTTCCGCTGGTTCTGCTGGTTCCACTGGTTCCACTGGTTCCGCTGGTTCCACTGGTTCCACTGGTTCCGCTGGTTCCACTGGTTCCGCTGGTTCCGCTGGTTCCACTGGTTCCGCTGGTTTCACTGGTTCCGCTGGTTCCGCTGGTTCTGCTGGTTCCACTGGTTCCACTGGTTCCGCTGGTTCCGCTGGTTCTGCTGTTCCACTGGTTCTGCTGGTTCCACTGGTTCCACTGTTTCACTGGTTTCACTGGAAAAACATTATTTTCTCATTGAACCTCAGATGATGGAACCGAATGAGCAGAAGCAGCATTCAGCTTCTATGCAGCACAGATCTGGAACAAACAGCCGAAACCCTGAGCTAAACCAGCTGATTAGAGCCGATTTTGATCCATAATCAATATTTGCTTGATCGTTTCAATGATGACATTTTGTTTCATAATTGGTCTGTTTGCTGTTTTTATGATGGAAATGATTTGGAGCCTCCTTGTTGCTGAAATAAACTTTTACAGACGAAATCAGACTAAAACTATTTATTCATCTTTACACACAGGAGATTAAACAGCTAAGACTGAATGTAAGAAAGAAGAAGAGAGTAAATGTTGGATTATATTTTCTGTTCTGATTTTCCTTCACAGATGAGCAGCAGGGGGTTTGATGCCGTTACCGCCACAGAATCGGGTTTGGACTTCAGTTTCCTCTCCAGCCTGGAGTTTAATGATTTACAGGCGTAGAAATGAAGCCGGTCGTAAATCAGCAGCTTCTGCTGCTCACCTGCTGACTGACCTTTAGTGATGAGGAGTGTGAAGGTCTGACGGGCCTTTCACGAAGGGAACAAGACGGAGGCGGGTTTAATTTACCCCCCGCTGTGGAGCGGAGGACACGCAGCTGACCTCCTGGAAAGGTCACGATGCCTTCACGGACCATCAGCTGCAAACGCGGAACCAACCGCGGCTCTGCGGTTCTGGGCGGGAATCAGCCAGTTGTACGGAAGCCCAAAGGCAAAAGAAAGAAACTGAATTATCCTGCTTTTAAAAGTCATGGTCAAAAATAATATAAAATCTATTTATCCATCAATTGTGTTTTTCTGACTAAAGAAAAACTAATTTCCTTCATTTCTACAACCAGCAGACAAGAAAAATGTTTTCTTAAAATCTTGTTTTGTTCTGAACAGCAAGTGGATAAAAATAATTTTTTACCCTTTCATCCAACTTTTCCAACAAACAGCAAAAGAAATAGAATCATTTATTCTCTTAAGAAAGTGAATTATTTATTTTCTGTTGGAAGAAAAAGATTTTTCCAGTCAACTTTCAGGCCCAAAAACAACAAATTAAATAAATGAATACAAAGACAAAAACTCTTCTCTCTGTTGCTCTTTTGCTGAAGAAATTAAGGAAACTTTTTTTCTAATCAGAAATAATAAAAAAACAGAGTTGATCAAAATGTGCAAATTGCGTTTTTTTCAGACTCTTTTGGGAAAAAGTTTAAGAATTAAAACGCAACAAAACTGTAAAATATATTGAAATAATATTTTGTTCCATGTCGGTCAAAGAGGATCGGGTTAGCTTAGCATCGGCCCGCTCTCTGGTCTTTATGCTACGCTAATTAGCAACAGCGGCTCAACAGGGATTATAATCCCATGGATTCCTGAGCTGCAGCTGACGGAGTTCTGGTTCAGGGAGTTTTTAGTGCAAACATTAATCCAGAGCTCGGTTCAACGCGAATAGCCTCTGCTATTGTTTTGTGAAATCTGACATCCTGGCTGAACAATCTGGAAGCTTGTTGGGATCTCTTCCTGTTTCCAGGGAATTTCTTTGCTCTCATTTTGTTCTGCTGAACTGACACTTAGAGATGAAACAGAGAAATCTTCCAGCCTGATTTGATTGTTTGCAGGAGGATGTTGATGCTTCACCTGCAGAGAATCTTCAGATGAAACGGAAATAAAAACCCAAATCTGACTCATTTCTGATCTCCTGGTTCTGTGCAGGAGTTTCATCTGGTTCTGGTCGGCGACGTCGGATTCAATGTTCAACTGTTTTCTCCTTCATGTTCCTCTGAAGCCGTTAATCAGACGTTGCCTCTCTGATCTGTGGTCCTGATTGCTGAGGGACAACAGACCATGTGACTCATGTATTAACTGCGCTGACCTTGACATTCTGTTCCCAGCGGCGCTCGGTCCGTTTGTCTCACGGTTCGGTGCTGGCCGGTCCAATTGGTCCAGAAGGTTTGGGAGAAGTTCTGCTGCTGAAGCACATGGACCAGCGTGATGCAAGACGCCCTCACAGATCCAAGCAGGGATCTGAGTTACGGCTCCGTCATGCAGAGATCAGAGCAGCAGGGGTCCAGCTGTGAGACGGGATCATTTGTCCCGCTGATCCTCAGTCCCGATCATTCCGCTGCTATTGTTTTGTGACAGCGGCCTGAGAAGCCGTCATAAATCAGAGCTTTCTGTTGGCGGCAGGACAAGATGTCCCATCCAGAAAACATTCATCATGTTAATAAAAGTGTCACCGCCGCGCCGCGCCGCGCTCTCACTGAGCGAGTCAATATCAGCGCCGCTTTGACCAACTTTCCTCTAAACTGTCCGGCGGGACTGGAGATGGCGGCGTTTCATTAAAAGCTGTCCTGCGGCTCCATCCGGTTCTGTTTGGGCTGAACGGAACCGCGGACCCGCCGCATCTGCAAACAGCAGAGTTTAGATCACAACCCGAACCCAAATGAACTGAAATCTGACGAGAACGTTCTGGTTTACTCAGCTGACAGGAAAAAACATTTAATGTTTCTATTTATTTATTACTGAAAACTTCAACCGTCAGAAGAAAATCAGGAGCTAAAATGTCCATCCATCTAAAATGTTCTAAACTAACCGTTTTATTTAGGTTACAAGCTGAACATTCAGTTTGCAAACTAAACATTTAGTTCCCAAATGCATGATTAAGGCTGAGCAAAATATTTATGATAAAAGTTTCACATTAGAAACTGCTGATGGAAAGGTCAACATTTGCTGACCTTGCTAACGCTGCTAGCGCCTGCTGAGTGGATGTGCAGAAGGATCGTCTCCACTTCCTGTTTCTTCTAACCAGGCGCAGCGTCAACATCTGGAGAAACTACAGTTTGTGTAACTTGATCGACTCCTTGCAGTTTGTTAACACAATTAATTGTCATTTTTTGTTTTTTGGGGTAAAGCTGCAGGTTTACTGCTTCTGAACCCAGAACAGATCCTGAGCCGTCATGTTTAGCTCTTTAGAGAAGTTGATGTTAGAGGAAGAAGTTTCCTCCATCATGAGAGTTTGCTTCTCTTCTTCTTGGTTTACAGACGGAGAGGAAATGACAGAGATCTGAGCGCGACGAGCCGCCGTCATGTTAACCTCGTGGCTCTGGCATCGACTCTGCAGCCAGACAAATGTCAGAAATAATAACTGCATAAAAAGGTCAACGTGGCAGTAAAACAGTCTGAAGGTCAGGACAGATTGAGTCAGAGGAAACCGGCTGCATCGGCAAGACGCTCAACAGACCATCAGGGAGCTTTTATCTGAACGCTGATGATGAAGACGATTTTAATCTCTTTGTTTGGTCCATTCAGGATGAATTGTTCTGAAACACCAGAACTGAAGGTCTGACAGCAGATTTTAATGAATTCATGCTAAGATCCAGCAGTCGGTTTTTTTTCCTCAGGATCCTGTTGGATCAAATCAGCATCAAAGCTAAATTTACACCAACTTAAGGCAAAATGTTTACGAATCTGAGCAGTAAAGTCATAAATACATTGTCAATACATGTGGATATGAATTCATCAGTACATTTTACTCCCATAAAACAAGATGTTTTATTCTGTTCTAGAACAGAATAAATGTACTTTTATTCTGATCTGTGCAGATTCAGATTTGTGGCGTCATTGAAAACAGATTTTTGCTCTCAGTCGGTATGAAGGTTAAACGTTTCAAGGTTTTTCACACAAGCAGAAACGAATCAGGATTTCCAGCCTGAAGCCAACAGCTTCTGGGTTCACCCTGCAGGACGGGCTGGAAGGGGAACCGAAACCCGAAAACGGTCTCTGGGCAGGGAGAGGAGCTGCACAGCTCAGGTGGAGGAGAAGAGGGCGTGGCTTGGCTCGCCGCAGGAAGTGACACCTGAAAACAGGAAGTGACAGAAAAATCAGATCAGATGCAGAACTGTCCAATAATCAGAACCAAAACCGATCAGAAGAGAAACATCATTTATTGATCCACAGTGAAGTTCAATAAACAATAAAAGACTTCAGAGTAAAAATTACATCAGAAAATAAAACATTAGAATATTAACAAAACAATTCATTTCAGAAAATTTAGTATTTATGTTTTGTTAATTATGGTAACTAATGAAAAAATTACATCTAAAAATAGAATATCACATGAAACTGAAAAAAAAAACTTAAAAACAGAAATGTGGATTTAATGAAAACATGTTTAATATCAGATAAACGTTATTTTAAAAAGTCTGGGAAATAAATGAAATATGTTATAGTCTGGTTGTTCCAGCATAAGCCCACATCCCCATCCCTCCACCACCGAGCTGCAGGATGAGCTGATCCTGCACACATTTCAATATTTAAGGGTTTTTCACCAGACAGTTAAAAAAAGTAACAAGCAAAACTTCCTCAACGGTTTTCAAACATCCAACAGAGAAAAAACAAAAAGTTTTCTCTTTTGTGTGGCTGAGTCCCTGAAGGGCAACTGGAAAAGTTTTTTTTTTTTTCTTTTCATGCAAGACATGAAAAAAATGTTTATGCAAAACGAAACGTTTAGAAAATCCCTTTTCCTGTTTGTTGGATGAGAAGAAAAATCAAGATTCCTTCAGAACCAGAGCAAGAAAAACCAAAGTCTTAAAAATCCCTTATTTCCTCTCTGCTGGTGATTTGCTGAAGGAATGAAATATATTTTCATCGTCAGAAATATTAAATAAGAAAACAAACGGCCCAATTTTGTGCATTGTGTTTTCTTTCAATTTTTCCCTTCAGGAAAAAATAACATGATCCCAAAAGCCTGAGGTCATTCTGGTGATGTTTTTGTGTTCAGACGGTTTAATGATGATGTCTGCTGACAGCGGAGGTCAGAGGTCATCCATGTGACCTGGCTCTCTCTGATCGGGGCGTCGTTGAAGGAGTCACACTCCTCTCCTCCAGGTGCTGATGCTGCAGCCTGAGGAGAGCTGAAGAGCCAATCAGAGGCCAGCAGGAGCAGGTGACCCGGCTGCATGGCGGCGCCTCACCTTGACGAACCTCAACCCGTTCAGAGCAGAACCGCATGGATCCGCGATGCGTTCAGGAGCAGCGGGAACTCCCTGAGGGAGGCAGAAGACAGAAGAAACAAAAACCACAGAACTTCTGAGACCAGAAACCCAGACCCACTCCGGATCCGGCGGCCAGGCCCGACTCAGCAGAACCAGATACGGAAGACTAAGTTGAATGTCTTGTAATTTCCTATTCACCTAAAAGTTGTTGCGTCTCATAAAAAATCATAAATACTTCAGAAGCTGGTTATCGACATTTTTTCACCAGTGCAGTGCATGCTGGGCCCTCGATGCCAGCAGGTTATGATATGAGCCAATAGTAAAAGGCTGCAGGAACCGTTGATCTGGTGTGATCCATTAGGATCACCTCCTGACCTCCGTTTGGTTCAGTATGTGGATCTCATCTCTGATCAGATCGCTGCAGCAGGCCGTGAACCGGATCCATCTGAGGATCCATCAGAGGATCCATCTGAGGATCCAACTGAGGATCCATCTGAGGATCCATCAGAGGATCCATCTGAGGATCCATCTGAGGATCCAACAGAGGATCCATCTGAGGATCCATCTGAGGATCCATCTGAGGATCCATCAGAGGATCCAACAGAGGATCCAACTGAGGATCCATCTGAGGATCCATCAGAGGATCCATCTGAGGATCCATCTGAGGATCCAACAGAGGATCCATCTGAGGATCCATCTGAGGATCCATCAGAGGATCCATCTGAGGATCCAACTGAGGATCCATCTGAGGATCCATCTGAGGATCCATCAGAGGATCCAACTGAGGATCCATCAGAGGATCCATCTGAGGATCCATCTGAGGATCCAACAGAGGATCCATCTGAGGATCCATCTGAGGATCCATCAGAGGATCCATCTGAGGATCCATCTGAGGATCCAACAGAGGATCCATCTGAGGATCCATCTGAGGATCCATCTGAGGATCCATCAGAGGATCCAACAGAGGATCCAACTGAGGATCCATCTGAGGATCCATCAGAGGATCCATCTGAGGATCCAACAGAGGATCCATCTGAGGATCCATCAGAGGATCCATCAGAGGATCCAACTGAGGATCCATCTGAGGATCCATCTGAGGATCCATCAGAGGATCCAACTGAGGATCCATCAGAGGATCCATCTGAGGATCCATCTGAGGATCCAACAGAGGATCCATCTGAGGATCCATCTGAGGATCCATCAGAGGATCCATCTGAGGATCCATCTGAGGATCCAACAGAGGATCCATCTGAGGATCCATCTGAGGATCCATCTGAGGATCCATCAGAGGATCCAACAGAGGATCCAACTGAGGATCCATCTGAGGATCCATCAGAGGATCCATCTGAGGATCCAACAGAGGATCCATCTGAGGATCCATCTGAGGATCCATCAGAGGATCCATCAGAGGATCCAACAGAGGATCCAACTGAGGATCCATCTGAGGATCCATCAGAGGATCCATCTGAGGATCCATCAGAGGATCCAACAGAGGATCCAACTGAGGATCCATCTGAGGATCCATCAGAGGATCCATCTGAGGATCCATCAGAGGATCCAACTGAGGATCCATCTGAGGATCCATCTGAGGATCCATCAGGCGTGTCGGTCCTGGATGTTTGGTCCGATGACCTTCACGGCGTTAATGGAGTTCTGTGAGGAATCCAGACACCGATAGGCTTGGCGCCGCTGATCGGGCCGAGAAAACTTCAGTCTTGACATTTAGCAGAAGCCCTTCGGTGGTGGGAGGTCGGTCCAGAAGGAGAGCGAGGAGCTGATGGAGACAAGGTCGTAGGAATTCATCATGCGGCTCGGCTTTGGGCCGAGACTTTAACCTTCCAGGAAACTGATCGATAATCTCTGAGCAGCAGGAATCACTTTGTCTCTGTCCGGAGACCCGAGAAGCTGCATGATTTATATGGTTATTACATCAACACTGACTTTAGAGTAATGGCGGCAGGCCGCGTCTACACGCTGCTTCAGAAAGGAGGCGAAAACTTCACTTAATCCAATGCAGATTATAATGAACCGTTAGTCAAAACTTGAACAGCAAACTATTAAATTATCCAAATAAAATACAACAGTGAAGACTATTCAGTTTGTTAGTTTTAGGACACTGTTAGCCCACTTAGCTTAGCATAGCATAGCTGTATATAACTAGCATTAGCACCGTGATGCTAACTCTATTCAATTTAAAGACATAATTAGTAAATCCTCATTGACTAAAAATGGCAAAAACTGTTTAACTATTTACCTTATCTTCTTCATTAAACATTTTTCAGCATCTATGCACCAAAATCTGGGACAAACTTCCAGAAAACTGAAAGACAACCGAAACACTGAGCGCCGTTAAATCCAAACTTAAACCCATTTTGAACCACAATGAATGAAACATTGGCCAACGTATTGGATGTGTATTGATTATTTTGATGATGCATTCATTAAAATGTAACGTTTGTTTCTGGTTTATCCATCGGTGACTGCATGATGTTTTAATGACTTTTTTATTTCTGTATTATAATTTTAATGCACTTTGAATGACATTAAAATATTCTCCACTAATAAACCTGATTGACACACGGAGATGAAAATCAGGAATTTGGCTGTAATCTCACGTATTTACATGTTAATAAATAAACATTAGGAGGAATCATTAATTTATGTCCCAAATTAAATAAACAGACTGACTGTTGGTGGGCGGGGCCAGGCAGGCTGGCCAATCAGATAGCAAGGACAGCCTTGTAGCCACGCCCCCAGCCAGAATGAAGGAATTTATTATCTTTCATCTTCTGAGATGAAGAATAATGAACAGCAGCGGACGAGAAGGTGGACAGGAGTTTTTAGAGGAGAGAGATGGAGGAGAACGGAGTGGTGGTCGTTGTGTTGGCTGCTGTTAGCCTGAACAGAGAAACTCAGACAGCAGGAAGCAGGATGAGGAAAAAGAATTTCACTCTGAAAGGAAAAGGAACTAAAGTTAAACATGCAAATAGATGAATGGAAGGAGAGAGAGACGTGAGAAACACTGAATGAGTTCCTGTTAGCGAGCGAAGCCCGACTGACGAGGTGTGAATGAGGGAGAGGAGGATGAAGAGGAGGATGAGAGGAGGATGAAGAGGAGGATGAGAGGAGGATGAAGAGGAGGATGAAGAGGAGGAGGAGGATGAAGAGGAGGATGAAGAGGAGGATGAAGAGGAGGATGAGAGGAGGATGAAGAGGAGGATGAAGAGGAGGAGGAGGATGAAGAGGAGGATGAAGAGGAGGATGAAGAGGAGGATGAGAGGAGGATGAAGAGGAGGATGAAGAGGAGGATGAAGAGGAGGAGGAAGAGGAGGATGAAGAGGAGGAGGAGGATGAAGAGGAGGAGGAAGAGGAGGATGAAGAGGAGGAGGATGAAGAGGAGGAGGAGGAGGATGATGAAGAGGAGGAGGATGAAGAGGAGGAGGAAGAGGAGGATGAAGAGGAGGAAGAGGAGGAGGAAGAGGAGGATGAAGAGGAGGAGGAAGAGGAGGATGAAGAGGAAGATGAAGAGGAGGAGGATGAAGAGTGATGAAGAGTGATGAAGAGGAGGAAGAGGATGAAGAGTGATGAAGAGTGATGAAGAGGAGGATGATGAAGAGTGATGAAGAGGAGGATGATGAAGAGTGATGAAGAGTGATGAAGAGTGATGAAGAGGAGGATGAAGAGGATGAAGAGTGATGAAGAGGAGGATGAAGAGGAAGAGGAGGATGAAGAGGAAGAGGAGGATGAAGAGGAAGAGGAGGATGAAGAGTGATGAAGAGTGATGAAGAGGATGAAGAGTGATGAAGAGTGATGAAGAGTGATGAAGAGTGATGAAGAGGAAGAGGATGATGAAGAGTGATAAAGAGTGATGAAGAGGATGAAGAGTGATGAAGAGGAGGATGAAGAGTGATGAAGAGGAGGATGAAGAGGATGAAGAGTGATGAAGAGGAGGATGAAGAGGATGAATAGTGATGAAGAGGAGGATGAAGAGGATGAAGAGTGATGAAGAGGAGGATGAAGAGGAAGAGGAGGATGAAGAGGAAGAGGAGGATGAAGAGGAAGAGGAGGATGAAGAGTGATGAAGAGTGATGAAGAGGATGAAGAGTGATGAAGAGTGATGAAGAGTGATGAAGAGGATGAAGAGTGATGAAGAGGAAGAGGATGATGAAGAGTGATAAAGAGTGATGAAGAGGATGAAGAGTGATGAAGAGGAGGATGAAGAGTGATGAAGAGGAGGAGGATGAAGAGTGATGAAGAGGAGGAGGATGAAGAGTGATGAAGAGTGATGAAGAGTGATGAAGAGGATGAAGAGTGATGAAGAGGAGGATGAAGAGTGATGAAGAGGAAGAGGATGATGAAGAGTGATGAAGAGGAGGATGAAGAGTGATGAAGAGGAGGAGGATGAAGAGTGATGAAGAGGAGGAGGATGAAGAGTGATGAAGAGGAGGAGGATGAAGAGTGATGGATTCACGGAGCCTCCAGCAGGTTCCTGCAGCCCGGCGCCGTGGCAACAGGATGCATGTTGAGGTGTGAGAAAACTGTTCACCATGGAGACCAGGAGCCAATCAGCAGCCTCCAACTGGAAAACAGCTCCATACAGCAACATGCAGCAGAACCAGAACCAGAACCGATTCTTCATCATTAACTCCAGTCCGTCTGCCCAGAACCTCCGATTTGGTTGGTGAGGTACGAACACTAATTGACCTCTGACCTCTGACCCTCCAAACCTCAGTCTGGGTTCGGTTGAAGAGAAATCACTAAACTCTGACGCCTCCATCTTGTTTCATCTGCTGAAACAGGAAGTTGCTCTCTTCAGAGGTTTTAGTGTCGTTTCCTGCAGTGGTTGTTAGTGCAGCGCCCCCACAGGCCAGGAGGGGAACAGGCTGGTTTGGGTCAGAACCACAGCAGCTGAAGGTTCTGTTCCAGATGTTCTGGTTCCATTAGAACCGGGTCGACCGGACCATCAGGAAGCTGGTGAAACGAACTGGACTTTCTGGGACCAGAGTTGGATTAAAGCGATGGGAGTTCGTTCTCCTGCAACCAGGCAGAGATCAGGTTTCTCTTCTGTTTCTGAATCGTCTTAAAACTCGTATTTGTTGAATCGTTTTGCTCATCCTGATGGTCTCTGTTTTAAGCATCTTGTCTATGTTTGTTATTATTCTGAGTTCTTTGTGAGTAAAAGCGGTTTGCCTGGCCGTCCTGCTGACCTCAGTCCAGGTCAGACTCTACATGTAAAATCCTCATCAAAACTGCAGCAGGAGTTTCTAATGAGGTTCATTCTGATGATTGTTGCAGCGTTCAGGATTTGTGCTGCTCTGTAAAACATTTCAGTGTTTTCTGTCAGCTCCAGCCTGGCCCACTGGCAGTGAACTGTGTGTGTGTGTGTTTAAGGTGTGGGCAGCGGGGTCGCGACCTGCTGTCAGGCAGCATCTGCTGTGATGACAGGCTCTGGTTCTGCCAGCTGCTGAAGCTCTGATCTGCTCAGTTTCTCCTGCGGATCAATGAAGCTTCACCTTCATGCTTTCTGCTGGCTGGACGTCTGCACACACTTTCTGGATGGATTAGCATCAGCAGCAGTGACAGGCAGGGTCAAGTCTGCTCTGACTCCACAGCGCCCCCCAGTGGAGAGGTTTCAGAATCAGTTTGAGCCAGTTTGTCTTCAGAACCTCTTTGTCAGGTCTGTAACTGATCTCCCGGACCCTCTGAAAGTCAGAGCAGCTCAGCAGGAAAACAAAGTTTTTACCTTGAAGAAGCAAAACGCTGAGAGTCGAGAACGAGCCGCAGACAACACATGAAGAAAGAGTCGAACTGAGTTATATAAACGAGTCCAGCTGGATCCTGGATCTGAAAGGAAGTGTTTAACCCCTTACAGTCCGGTTGACCCGGTTCTACTGGAACCAGAACTCCATCCTCAGATTTAGTCGCTGCTCAGACTCTCTGCTCACGTAACAAACATTTTCTGCTTGCTTCTGGAAAAAAATGCACCGTCGCCTGGCAACCTCTCAGCCAATAGAATGATTGCAGCCACTGGATGCAGCAGCTGAACCTGTTTCTGAATGTCTGTTGATTTGGCTTAAAGCATCTTTTCTCTGATTAATAAGCGGCCGTGTCGCAGGAGGCGCCGCTGCTCTCCGCCTTCTCAGAGGTAAACAATTCTTTCAGGAGTATGGATCCGGCGACATGTCACATCTCAGCGGTTCACTTGTAAAAGCTCATTTCAATGACAAAATAAAAAGTTCAACGCCGACACAGTTTGCAGACACGCTGGGCTAATTAGACGTCGCTAAGCAGCCGAGTGAAAAAGCCACACAAAGACAGTAATTTATGACTTACTGACGGAGTGGAGGCGTTTCTGCTCCAGACAACATGCTAATGACACCGAGAGCGCAAACAGAGCTGACTGCAGGCACCGGGCCGAACCCACGTTCAATCAGACCCGACCGGAACCAGCCTGGTTCTGACACATCAACATCTGGGAGAAACTGAGCAGAATCTGTGAAACAAACAAGAACAATTCATCAGAGAGAAACAGGGAAAAAACATGAAAGCCATACATCTCAGAGATTTAGCAGTTTGTCCTAAATGTCCTAGTTAAAGTCATGAAGAAACCACTACAGTTTCAGGAGTTTCAAAGCAACAAACTTTGTGTTTGCATTCAGCTGATTCATAGAGTAAATCGGATCCGTTTCCCAGTGACTGAGGAAAACTGCTGACTGGGGAGTTTATTGGTTTCAGCCAATAAGATGAAAGGAACAGATCCGCCTGCGGTCCGGTCCGAATGACCAGAACCACACAAGAAGAAACAAGGATTCCCCAAGCCAGCGGTAAGAGAAACTGGATCGGTTCAGGAAACCAACAAGCTTCAGAAACAAACCACTGAAAACCCAGCAGGACTCCGAGTCTCACTTCCGGTTCTGATGGACTTTATCGTTTCTAGAACATGATGACAGCACAAAACCACCGACGAGTCTGGACCTGGGCGGGGCTGAGGGTTCTGACTGGCTGAAACACCCAAATCCAAATAATTATGCAGGGTTAGAGGTGACAGTTAGAGGTTAGAGTTTCCTCAGGTTTTCTCTGGTCATTTCCAGTTCGTTTACCTGGACGGACTGGACCCCATTAGTCTGAGACATCCTTTGTTTTCTGCTAATAATGAATAAATTGGGTCCAGAAAGTGAATTGAAAGTTCAGGTTTCCGGGTCCAGAGAACCACGTCTTCTGAATCTGTAAGGAGCCGAGAACGCCGGCGGGAGCTTTGCTCCTGGTTGTCCAGTCGTAAATACTGAATTATTAAACCTTTTACTGGATAATTTATTGCTTTGTGTGTGGCTTGTCGCCGCTGCCCTTCATCCGGATCCGTTTTATCCCGTGTCTGTAAATCTGTGCTCTCACTGGAAGCCGTCGCCGCGTCAGTCGTCGGGTAGACTGAGGAGACGGCAGGCAGTCAGTTCCCAGATCCTCTGTGGAAACTTCCAGCTGAAGGTTGCTTTGTCCCTCTGACTCGACTCCTCTGAACAGAACAAACATTTCAAAGAGAAATCTTCTCTCTCACGTCTGAAAGGAAACAAAAGGCAGGGAGGAGAACCAGCCTCTCAGGGGAGGCCCGGTTCCTCCGTCAGCCGCTTCAAAGTTCCCTTTCTTTCTCCAACGAGCACAAAGCTGGAGCCGGAGCAGCACTGAACACCTCAACGTTTATGATGGAGGAGGAAATGAAAAGCAAACGGAGCAAAAAGTATCTGGAAGCAGACGGAGAACTCCGCCCAACACAAAGCTGCAACTTATCAGAGTTTAGCAGAAACAGGTTTTACAGAGGAAAACATTTCATGATGAAGAGTCTCTGGTTCCTCTGAAACTGGAGCAAATCTGGTCGGCTCAATCCATCAACGTTTATATCTGTTCATAGATTAAAACATCCACTTTGTTCCCCCAACAGGTCAGACACCTTTACCTGGTGAAAATGAATCTGCACTGAAATGTTATTTATTCTCAATTGTACTGAACTGAGATAAAATCAAAGTGATTTATAAGAAATAAAAATTAAGAAAATATAAAAATATGAACTACTGGAGGCTTCAAAACAACCACAACTAAACTGAACTGATTCGATCCAAACTGAACATCAAAATCATCAAATTGACTCAAATGTTTCAGCTCTTTGACTGGCCAGCTTTCTGACTGGCCAGCTTTCTGACTGGCCAGCTTTCTGATTGGCCAGCTCTCTGATTGGCCAGCTCTTTGACTGGCCAGCTCTCTGATTGGCCAGCTTTCTGATTGGCCAGCTCTCTGATTGGCCAGCTCTCTGATTGGCCAGCTCCCTGATTGGCCAGCTCCCTGATTGGCCAGCTCTCTGATTGGCCAGCTCTCTGATTGGCCAGCTCTCTGATTGGCCAGCTCTCTGACGTCCTGCAGGTCTTCCTCTCTGGTTTTGCTCCCTGCTGCTCCAGTCTGAGTTGGATGTGAAGTTAACGATCCGCCCTCGGCTCTCTGGCAGGCGGCCAGCCTGAAGCGATGATGTCACACGATCTGCTGTCCAAACCTTCATCAGCCTCTTCATCACCACTAACAGGCTGCAGACAGAAAAAGATTCTCTGTCCTGATTTAGTCTTTCCTGCTGCATGTTGGACACATTCATATTGTTGTGCATTTGGATTTCTTCCTTCATTTTGGACGTTTCTGTTTATCTCCAACGTGACTCATTTTATTCTTCTGGATCCTCATTTGATGGATGAACTTTATTCTTTCTGTATTTAATCCGTTTTGAACTAAAAGTTTTGGCGTTTGGTTTGTTTATGAGTCAATAAAAACAGAAGCAGAATCAGCTTCTCCCGCCTGCTGAGCCGCCCTGAAAAGTTAAACTGGCGACAGACTGGAGTTTCCTCTGCAGCAGCTTCAGGTTGGCAGAAGCAGCGAAAATCTAGCTGTAGTTTCTGATGCAGGATCAGAATCTCCTCCTGATTCCCAACGGGAGGAGGAGGTGCTGAAGGAGCCGTTTCTGTTGCTGCTCCTTCACAGAGTTCAGTAAAACGCTACAGGGAGGCGAAGAGGAACGTCTCTGTCAGGGAAATATAAATGTTTCAGTGTGTTTGCATCTGCAGGCTCCTGTGAGCGTTTAACCTGCCAGACGTTCCAGGGATCTAAATGTTTCTGAGGGATCAGGACTTCCCCCGTTTTCTGCTTTCCTCCTGCAGAAACATGCAGATCCGACTCACTGCTGCGCTTATGATGTCATAAATCATTCATGTCAACAACACGACCTCAACAGCTTTGAAATAATGAAATATTTACAGCGCTGCTTCAGAAGTTCAGACATTTGAGTAAAATAATCAAATCTTGTTTAATTGATCTGAATCTGAAACAGAAGGATAATTCTCCAGGATTCTGAACGGAACGTCAGACGTCTGGAAAGGTCAGTGTGGCAGTCAGAGGTCAGTGTGGCGGTCAGAGGTCAGTCAGAGGTCAGTGTAGCGGTCAAAGGTCAGTGTGGCAGTCAGAGGTCGGTGTGACAGTCAGAGGTCGGTGTAGCGGTCAGAGGTCAGTGTAGCGGTCAGAGGTCAGTCAGAGGTCAGTGTGGCGGTCAGAGGTCGGTGTGACAGTCAGAGGTCAGTGTAGCGGTCAGAGGTCAGTCAGAGGTCAGTGTGGCGGTCAGAGGTCAGTCAGAGGTCAGTGTGGCGGTCAGAGGTCGGTGTGACAGTCAGAGGTCAGTGTAGCGGTCAGAGGTCAGTCAGAGGTCAGTGTGGCGATCAGCACTCTGAGCTCCAGTAATCGAATCGTTGGGCTCAGACAATCTGTTTAGACATCAGTCAGCTGAACAAGTTGATTTGAGGGGAGCTACCCTTTACAGAAATCTGTTCCGGTGTTTCCAGTCTTGCTAGTGTGCAGCTAACTGAGTTAGTAGTAAGACGTCGAGCAGAAGCTGTGAGGATGGTGTAAATATGACTGTAATAAAATCAGACCTGCTGTCAGCTGGAGAATCTCCAGCAGAACGGCGTGGAGCAGCGACTGGTCGTCCATTAAGCCATCGATCGTCTGCAGGGTCCGGCTGCATTGATGCTGTCTGCTGGACATCACAGCATCAATAACAACAATCTGTTGACACTGCCAGTCGATTCCTGCACATTATTAAACAGAAGCAGCAGCTGCACTGACTGCTGGCGGACTCTGCAGGCTTCCAGACGGACGGACAAACTTCAGGTCGCTGTTTGGCTGCCGATGATTCCACCCAGACCCGACGGATCTGGACCAAACGAACCGGGTCCAACCTGCAGAAACCACAGAAATAAAACCGGTTCAGATCTTCACTGACTGTCTCAGCTGCAAGTTTATTTTTTACAGTGTCGTTCTGAAAACACCAGCAACCAGGAAGTTGCAGTCAAGTTGAATTTTATAATAAATTATATGTTACAGTTCTGTTTCCACCGATACGACTGTTTTACAGTTTTAACAGAATCAAAAAAAGCAAAAAGACCAAAATATATTCTGCAAATCATGGTGAGTTTGAGCTCCAAGCATCTGGGGAGAGATTTCTCCAGCCAGGACATTATTCAGACACGTTAAATGTAATCTGGCATGATGTTTTCACTCACTCAGTTCCTATTGTTTTTTGTTTTATTTATTTTGCCTTGCTCCAAGGAACATTTCCATAAAGAGTCAATAATAAAGTTAAACTGGTACATCTACATATTTAATAGAAATTAACCGTAAACCTTTTAATGATCTGTGCTGTTGAAGTGATTCTTCCAAATGTTTCTCTGTGCGGTGAAATTCTGGGAAACAGAGTTAACAGTAATTTACTGTAAATTATACAAGTTTTTTGTATAGCGTATATTAAGAAACATGTTGCCAACACATTTAAAAATTTAGGCCATGAGGTCCAACGTGTGGATTACAGCGGACAGGAGTCTGGTTGAAACGGACCGGAGTCGGGTTGAAACGGACCGGAGTCGGGTTGAAGTGGATTTCTGGCCTGGTTTTCCTCTGACACGTTTCTCAATGTCAGCTCATTCTGCTAGTTTTATTTGACTTCTGTCTCTGTTTAAAATAGTCGTATTAAATAATCATGTTATTTCTTCCTAGATCATTTGTTGTTTTTTTCTTGTCGGAAAAGGGAGCAGACCCAGATGAAGTTCTGGCTGTTTGCTGCTTTATTACCGTCGTTTCCCAAAGCGTGACTCGTGCAAATCAACGCCGACTCGTAATCTGGTTGCGTCTTCCTGCGGGTTGAGGTGATGAGTGGCGGCAGTAAAGACCAGTGAGTGGTGAAGCCGGCACTCTGTGGCGCAGAACCGGCTCTTTCAGTACATTATGACATGAACGCAGCCCATTGGAGTTAATTGAAGGGCTCTGGGCTGTGCATGAGGATGACAGCAATAGCTCATGATTTATTGTTTTCATTTGGGTAATTTTGCTTCATCATCTGCCCACAGCACCAGATTCATTTTAACACCAGAGCCTGAGTCACTGATGAACAAGAAGACAGAAAACTGAACCAGAGATGCAACAAAGTCCAGCCGGTCACATGAGTTCACTCCACAGCAGAGAGACATTCATCATCCAGCCTCCAGGCTGCAGCTCCAGGTTTTTCTGAACCTTAGAGAAGCTGCTGCTGACAGAGGAACATGAACCGAGTGCAGCGCTGAGGAGGGAGAACAGGACCAGAGGAAATGTTCAACTGTTTGTGACTGAATTTCCCCAATAACCAGAATCTGATCAGCAGATTCCTTCCATCTGGAGACAATAATAATACAATAACAATAAAATGCAAACGGTTCCCTTGACAAAGAGCTAACTATGAAACCGAAGGTCCATGTGTTCAGTCCTAATCTGACTCCAGTCCACTTTAAATCCAACTTCATTCTGCCTGCCTAGTCAAAGTCCGGTTCGGATGACCTCTGACCTCTGGTCCTCCAAACCTCGATCTGGTTCAGTTTGAATCTGAACGCCAAGTGGACCAGAGAGCGCTTTAAAAGCAGGAAGTGCACTACAACGCAGGGCATTCTGGGTAACCAGAGCTAAGATGCTAGCCTAGCGCTAGCAGCAGAAATGGCTCCTGGTCTTCAGCCAAACACTAAAGAGAAATCACTAAACTCTGACGCCTCCATCTTGTTTCATCTGGTGAAACAGGAAGTTGCTCTCAGTGTCTTCAAAGGTCACATGTGGGGTACCCCAAGGTTCAATCCTAGGACCCCTCTTATTCAATATTTATATTCTCCCACTAGCTCAGGTTATAACAGAAAATAATAATATTAGCTACCATAACTATGCAGATGATACTCAACTCTACATTATGATGTCACCAGGTGACCTTTGACCCCATCCAATCACTGAATAAATGCTTAGAACAGATAAATGTCTGGATGTGCCAAAACTTTCTCCAGCTGAAGTCAACTAAAAACTAGCGATCAGCCTGAAACCTGGGAGTAGTGATGGACGGTTTAGCACCACAATACATCAAAGATCTGCTGTTGTTGTATCAACCTTCCAGACTCTCAGGTTCTGGTTCTGGTTCTGCTTTGCATCCCCAGAACCAGAACCAAGAACCAAGAGAGGAGAAGCAGCTTTCAGCATCTATGCACCAAAAATCTGGAACAAACTTCCAGACAACTGTAAAACAGCAGAAACTCTGACTTCCTTTAAATCTCAACTAAAAACCAGCTGATTAGAGTTTGATTTGAAATGTAATATCTAACAATGTATTGTTGATTCTATGATGCATGACTTTGTGTTTATGATGTAAAACACTTTGAGATGCCTTGCTGCTGAAATGAGCTATACAAATAACATTTGATTCATTGATTGATTCAGAGGTTTTAGTGTCGTTTCCTGCAGTGGTTGTTGGTGCAGCGCCCCCATAGGCCAGGAGGGGAACAGGTTGGTTTGGGTCAGAACCGCAGCAGCTGGAGGTTCTGTTCCAGATGTTCTGGTTTCATTAGAACCGGGTCTAAGACTCATTTTTACTTTCCCTTCCTGCTTTCATTCTTCCTGTCGTGGTTCCTCTCGTTAGAACATAGATGGAGTTTCTTCTTCTGCGCCGCAGATCAGAGCGATCTCTTCATCTCTGCAGACCAACAGCATTAAACTCTCAGCATCACCGACAGTAACTCAGAAAATGAAACCACGAGTGCAACCCTTCAGAGTGTTTACGGCTGAATCCTGTGCAGTTTGGCTAAAGGGATGAAAGACGATTTATTTATGTGTCGTCTCTCTGCTTTGGAGGAAAAGCCGTTTTCTCTTTAACTGGCTGCTGTGCCGTCGGGCCTCCAGTTTCTGACTCATCCTGTGAAAGTCATGAAATCTGGCAGCAGGCAGGTCGACCGACTGAGCCAGAGCGGCTAAATTTACTGCAGCAAACTGACGATTTCTCACAGTCACAAAGAAAACGACACATGGGTCCAAACCAGCAAAGCTTTCATTGGGCCGATCCAGCGGGTTTTACTGGTTCTGTAAGAACAAGGAGCTGGATGAGTTTCAGCTCTGAGGTTTTCCTGAAGCTCCGTTATGTTTTTGTTTGGCAGTAATGATGCTGCACCTCCATCTGTGGACAGCAGTTTGGTGTGCTCCTCATTAGCAGTCTGCTGAGGTCCGGCGGGTTGCAGCGGGTCCGTCTGAGGCGGCGAACAGATGGCGGCCGAGCCACCATCACGTTTCATATCCAAGCCCCAAGACGGGAGGCGCTGGGGAAATTCAGCTGAGACTAGAGAACAAATGAAACCAAACGAAGCAGCAGGAGGTCAGCACTGTAAAAACTCAACATCACCAGCTAGATTTAGTTGGTGGTAAAGACGCAGCGATCCGCAGGACTGACTTTACATGGAGTCATAAATGTAGTGAACTATTAATTCACCTGCTTGCTGCACCAGAACAGATTCACCACATCAACAAAATAACTGATTTATTCAGAGCAGGTTGAGTAAAACCTGAAACTACAGGATGAGTCAAACATTTCAAACAAACTAAAACTGGTTCAGAGACTTTCATTCATTCATCTGAAATAAATAATCTAACATGATTAACTAAGACTTATAATTATTTATTATTAGAAGATGTTGCTCCACTGCAGATTCTTTCCATTCGTTTTAAATTCCTGTCTGTTTTAACTGAGTTTAATCTTTTTTCCAGTTCATCACTTCACCTGCAGATCTGCTTCCTTTGGGTCTGAGCAGAACCAGAACCAAACTCTAAACTCGAAGGAGTCAGGAGGAAGAACAATAAAATCAGTTTTTAGTTTTCATGTTTTCATCTTATTTTCTGAACTTCTGGCTTTGCTTGTGTGTATTTTTTGTTCTGTGTTTTGTTGGTTCCCACAATAAAAATGAATAATAATGTTTCAGCCTGCGTGTGTTCGGCTGCATCGGGTCGGTTCTGGCCGGGTCGGTTGGTGTTTCTGGGCTTCAGCCTGGCGCCGATTACTAACATTCAGCCTTTTCATTACACATCATACGCAGTAATAAATCACAACCTGAGAGGTTCTGATGGTTAATCACCATGGTGCCCAGACAAAATGTTCTGGTTCTGCTCAGGATTCACTTTAAAGGGCTCCTGGTTCTGAAAGTTCTGGTGGTGATTAACAGAATTAAAGTGACAAAACATTCATCTTTGTTTTGTCAGGTTGAAAATAAAACTTTTTATCATTAAAGATTTTCATTAAACCCACATTTATGTATTAAAATGTATTTTCTTGATCTGTTGTAATATTCAGCAGTTAAATGTGCTGTAAATTCTAAAAATCAGAAAAGAAATTTTGAAAACTTTGAAAAGTCTGTGTTCAGCTGAGCAGCTTCATGTTTCACCTAAAGCTGCAGTAACTTTCAGAAAAATAGAGTAAACCTGAGTAAATACCAGCAGGGTGTGAAGACTTTCTGAGTTTGTTTGGGAGCAGAGACGGTTCTGGACAGCAGCTGCAGGAGGCAGAGAACCTGGCAGTTTCCAGAAAACTGAGAAACTGCAGAAACACTGAGTTCCTCTCAACCTCCTGCTGGAGCTGCGATGGATCAATAACAGCTGGAAGCACGTAAACGGTCGTCTGTTGTTTTATTTCCATTTAAAAGACGTTCAGTTTTCCTGAAAATGGTTGATGCTAATAAACATGTCTTTGTAATGAGAAATAAAGTCACCCGCCCCGGTTGGGATCATGTCAGCTCCAGTTTGTCAACAATATAAAACCAGTTTGCTGTCAAACTGGGATGTTTGGAGCCATAAAAGCTACAGCAGCGTTTCATGAGTGAACTGGGAAATAAACGTTATTAACAGCTGGAATTGTGTGTGTGTGTGTGGACACACATCACCCAAACACCTAACCATGATGTCATCATCTAGATTTTATATATTGTTGTTTATTTCTTACTATACATGAAAAATAAAATAATACATTTATCTGAAACTAAACGGCTATAAAACTAATGAAGACACAACAGAACCTTCCTGCACCATCAGCTTCAGCGAGGGGGAGACATACACACACACACACACGCGCGCACATACACACCCCCCCCGTACCCCCACACACACACCTACACCCACACGCGCACATACATACACACACACACACACACACCCCACCCACATACACCCACACATCCACACACACACACACACACCCTGCTGCGGGAGGGAAAGGTCAGGCTGGTTTCAGAGCGACATGATGTTTCCAGTTTTCATAGAAACCTAAAGGCCGGAAGACGCTCCTCCGGTTCCTTACTCGGACCTCCTGCTGGTTCTGGTCGGTTTATCGCCTGATCCAGGAGCGATCCTCTGTGCCTCCAGAGACTAGCAGCTGTCAGCCTATGGAAATGCTAGCATTGTGAGTGGAATGTCCTCACACACACTCACTCTGGGTGTTTCAATTGAAAACCCTCATTAAGTTGTTGAATCTGAGCTCAAGATAAAAAGATTTAGTTTTTAATCTGTTCTTCAACCATCAGATTGGTTATGAAACTTTACAGAGTTTCTCTGATCATTCATAGAGCTTGTTGAGAAATGTGGACGCTGACATTAGCGTTAGCTGCTACATGTTTAGCATTGAGATGCTATTTTAGGCTAGCATAGCTTTGCTGATAGGCTAACTCCTTTTAGCTCAACTTGAACCTACAACAGTCTTGCCCAGCATCCAATCAGATTGTTTAGAAGCAGAAATGAACCCAGAGAGAAGCGGCTTCGTTTGCCATTGCTAGCGGATATAGCTGTGTGTGTGTTAGCTGTGTGTATGTTAGCTTTGTGTTTGCTGTGTGTGTGTTAGCTGTGTGTATGTTAGCTTTGTGTTTGCTGTGTGTGTGTTAGCTGTGTGTATGTTAGCTTTGTGTTTGCTGTGTGTGTGTTAGCTGTGTGTATGTTAGCTTTGTGTTAGCTGTGTGTGTTAGCTGTGTGTATGTTAGCTGTGTTTGCTGTGTGTGTGTTAGCTGTGTGTATGTTAGCTTTGTGTTTGCTGTGTGTGTGTTAGCTGTGTGTATGTTAGCTTTGTGTTTGCTGTGTGTGTGTTAGCTGTGTGTATGTTAGCTTTGTGTTTGCTGTGTGTGTGTAGCTGTGTGTATGTTAGCTTTGTGTTTGCTGTGTGTGTGTTAGCTGTGTGTACGTTAGGTGGGTGTATGTTAGCTTTGTTTGCTGTGTGTGTGTTAGCTGGGTGTATGTTAGCTGGGTGTATGTTAGCTTTGTTTGCTGTGTGTGTGTTAGCTGGGTGTATGTTAGCTGGGTGTATGTTAGCTTTGTTTGCTGTGTGTGTGTTAGCTGTCAGAGCAGGGAGGGAACCCAGACGCAGATGCGCTGAGCGGCTGCAGATGCTTCATGTCACAGAGACATTGTTAGCGCATCGCGCCGTTGACACGACGCTGCAGACTCACACGCTCCAGGCTCCTCGTTTTTAACTGACATCTTGTTTTTGCTCTCATCATGCTGTCACAATATTAGTAATTTGTTGGGAGCTGAGACGGTGAGTGAATTCTGATGAAGTCGAGTCTTAATGAGCTGTGACTGTTAACGAGCCGGCTGCACCAGTCCTCCCGATCCGTTGTTCATTTTTTTCCATCTCCCTCATTGGATCAGGAGCTGGATGTCGCTTCCAGCACATTTTCTGTTTTCTGACAACAGGAAGTTTTCTGACAACAGGAAGCTTCCCTTTCATTGTCCAGAAGTCTGTTCAACCCAGGTGACCAGGTTTTCATCCTGAGACTCTTGGAAGCAATTTTAAATTGAAAATCTGAGCCTGACTTTCTTCCCGTTTCTCCCTGAAGGCCAACTGCTAAACAAACACTGAGACACACACAAATTAGCCAGTAGTCGATATGAAGTTACAGTATTTTTGCACGTTTCCTTCAGCCCGTATTCAGATGAAATGTGGTTGGAGGGTTTAGGTTAGAATCAGAAATGTTTCTTCCTGGTCCAGTAAAGGAAGTCGAACTGCTCCGAGTCGTCTGCAGAGAGCAACATTCACTATAACCTCTGTCTGATTGCGGGTCTGTTGATGCGCCTGCCTTATTAAAACTGGATTTTTCCTGCTGGTTCTGAGGAAAACATGTTTGTTCTGCTAAACGGTGAACTGCAGCAGCATGAGGCTTTTCTGAAGGAGAGTAATCCTGCTGCTCATTTTCTCTGGGACTTTGGGTGGCTTTAAGAGAAATGGATTTTCAGGCTAAAGCTGACCAGCAGATACAGAACCGGCTCGCTTCAGAGTCAAGGAAAAACCCAGAAAGCTGTTTTTGGTTTCCGTCACAACATCTCTTCAGATTATTTTGGATTTAATGCTGAAGTGGTGCTGAACACTGAAACATCTGGCTTCACTTGCCAGGAACAACAAACCGGTTTCCTTTAGCAGAGTTCCAGGTTTGGTCTCTGATCCAGTTTCAGAGAGATAACTGACCTTTGACCTTCCTGTGTTTACGTCTGGTTGTCCCGCCCCCAGACCATCTGACCCATCGGCCTTTAATGGTTAAGGTTTTAGCATTGAGATGCTAAAACCTTAAAGGTTTTCCGTCACTGCAAAGCTTGGCTCTACGTTTGGATTTGAACAGTTCCTGGTATTTTCCCATCAGATCGAGCCGCTGAACGTTTGCTGAGCTGCTTCACCGCAGCGGATTTGGGACAGAAATCAGGCTGTAAATGTTCCTGCATCCATTGAAGTTCGACAAACATTATAAAAGCAAACAGGTTCTGAGTCAAACTCCAGGTGCCGACAACCTCACAGAGAATCTGGAGAAACTTTTTATGGGATGTTGGATTTCCTTTCTTCTGAGATGAGCAGCTGAGCCGTCAGCAATAATAAACCGTCCAGATGCCCCAGTTTGTCTTTATTGGTGTTGATGAGGATAAAAACGTCCAGAGGAGCCAGAGAGGAAACCGACATGTCAGACAAGATTAGATCACTTGAATCCTCTGCTGAGGAAGCCCCGCCCCGAAGACGGGCTCCGAACGGAGGTCCAGAAAGTCCAAACGTTTTTGTTTGGAGCTCAGCATCACCAGAGAAAAGCAGCAAATCCACATCAGACGAGTCTGAAGACAGGAAATGATCTTCAGTGAAAAGAACCAGGAGAAAAACTGGTCAAATTTATGTCTGAAGATATTTGCTACAAGGGTTATTACATGAATGAGATGACCGAAGGCAAATCGCAGGCCAATTCGTTACAGTCAGGACTGTTTCAAACCAAATCTGATCCAGGTCCAAACATCAGGTGGAAAACTTTCTTCTGGTTCTGGACAAAAAAACAAAACAAAAAAAGCCACAAAATGAACCCAAAAAGAGTTTGAGACGAGTCTCAGCCAGTCCTGCTGAAGAACTGTAGAGCTGGAGATGCCCTGTGACCTCGTCTCCACTGAACGGTACTGGTCAGTGGATCGGTTTGGTCCAGTCCAGTTCGCTTCGTGTGGCCGCCGCCATGCTGCCGCCATGCCGCCGCCGTGCTGGATTTAGCCCCGCCCACTCTCGCTAGGTGGGCGGGGCTTGTGGAAACGCTCCCCTCAACACGCCGGAACATAAAACCTTTGCAGTTTCACGGCTGCAACACGATTTGCAATCATAAATAGCTCATGTCCCGTTTCCACTGGGGCGTGAGACACTTTATTAAGCCTGACGTATCCAATACAACGCCCCCTGCTGGGAGGACAGGGCAAGTGCAAGGACATGCTGGAAACATCAAACAATATGAATAATAACAAACTCAACTTTTGGGTGGATACTACTAATAAATAACACCACTGGTCATTTTTACCTGCTGTTTCTTTCCCTCAGCAGCTGCTTCTGTTTGTTCCCATTATCTGACTCACAGCTGGTGTTGGATAAACACTGAGCATCTACCACAGAGTGACTTCTGGATGATAGAATCTCCAGGAGAAAAGAAAAAATCCTGAGAATATCTGGAACTGGCAGCTCTAAAGTTTCCAAACTGATTTTCTCCAAAGTGTTTTGAGTCAGCAGCTGTTCATCGAGGAAACGGCCCAGTCAAAACCTCCAACTGGACAGACTGGACTCAGGACTTCAGCCTGGGACCAACGGGGTCCAGTGGAGACTTTTGTTTGTCTTTATCTTCATGCGTTGATGTCCCACTGAGGGACAATAAAGAGGATTTCTGTTGTGATATTCCCCATTGGTTTGCTGTTTGTCCACCAGGATCTGTTATTTCACCCTCTGATTGGGTTTTACAGGAGCTGAGCTGATGAAGGTGTAAATAATCCCAGAGGAGCATTCAGCCGTCTCTTCTGCTTGGAGTTTCGCCCGGGCAGAGTTCAGCTGCTCATTACGCCGCCGTCTCTCTGAAAGAAGCTTCATTGTGCTGCTATTTTAGGAAGCCAGTCGTGTTCTGGTGCTGAAAGGCCGAGGCTTTCATCTGGAGCCCAACGAGGCCGAACCGCCGGCCCGGTCCACACAACCACACAGCAACAGACAGCCCGTTATTATCCAGTATTTTATTTTAAAGTCACGTCCGTTTTCTAAAGCAGACCTGAGGCCCAGCGTTGTCACTGAAAATGTATCAATAAAACAAAACCATAAAATTCACTTAATACTAAAAACGTCAAAGAATAAGAATAGGATTAAGTCTTATTTGAAAATTCTCCTTAGTTAAACAATTTTAGAATCAAAATGTTTTATTTTTATTACACAACAAAATTTAATGTCAGTAAAACCAAAAGAAACGGAAGGAAGCGCCTGGCAGATGAAGACCTTTCAGATTCATTCCTGACAATAAAACATAAAATCGTCACAGAGAAACCAGAGGAAAAACTTTTCAATGAGACGAGATGCTAACATGCTAACAGCACCGCTAAAACGGATCAGGAACCGTTTCAGTCCGACCAGTTCCTGCTGGTGTCGCTGCAGGCTCTGGGTTGCCATGAGGACTACTTCCTGTAGTTGGCTCGGATCGAAGCCGGTCTGTTTTCACACCAGAACCAAACCCGAGCTGGTCAGATCAGAAAGTGGATCTGGGTCCGGTTGTTTGGTCCGGTCCAAGATTCAGTGGAGTGGATTCAGGAGTCCGGACCAAGGAGGAAACAAATCAGGTGAGAAACTGGTAGCTCAGCCAATAAAAGCAGCATAAATGAAAGTGTCATCAGCAAACAGACGTTCAGATCTGGGACTGAAAAACGATTCCTGGACCTCCTCACAGCAGAACCACTCAAACCCAGATTCTCAGGCTGTCTGGCAGGAAGTGACGGCCGAAGCCTTAAAGAGCGAACAGCAGCGGCGATGAGCCCAGATCGCACATCAAGACGGTTCACTCCGTTTAGAACCAAACGGCACTTCAAAACGTTTGGCAAGTACCGGGGGTTTGGATATCCCTCTGTAGTTTAAATCTGCTGATGTTTACAGATTTCAGGAATAATGTTAGTTTGGATTCTCAATTAAAGATGAAATCAGAAGTTGACAATAGGTGAAAAATATAAATTACCAATTGTCAATAAAGTTCTCTGAAATTACTTGTTTGCATAGACATAAGTTAAAGAGATAATTTAAGTTGTCAATAACAAGAGAAATTGTCTGCCAAACACAAATCCTGAAATGTTAAAGTGTTGATTTCAGATTCCTGCATGCAGAGGCGGAGCGGCTCCAGAGATGTTCTCTCTGTGCTGCTGCAGTTATCAATAAATCATCTCAGCTCAGCAGAGTTTCTGACTGAAGCTTCACACGTTCAGCTTTCTGGATGCTTCTTCCTATTTTCTTTCTGCACAGCGTCTCTTTGTTTCCAGCATGCAGCTCCACTCAGACTGAACGTATTAGGATATAATTATGTTTGAGGATGAGATGCTGAGATGCAGCAGGACGCCGAACAAACAAACGAGCCGCAGAGAAGAGACGGATCGCAGCTCATCACGGAGCGGCAGGGACAGTTTCATGATGAAGCCGCAGCCTGAACACGTCTTCATCACTGCAGCCTCTGATTCCTCCTCCTCAGTTTGCCTCAGGTTAACTAAAGACGTCTCCAACTCTGAAACATCTCTGCAGGAACTCTGAAGTTCTCCAAACCTCTGCAGCACATTCTGTGAGCTCTGAAAGTCGCAGATCAGAAAATCCTCAAGATTCAAACCTCAGCTTGGATTCGGTTGAAGTGAACTCTGGTTCAGTTTGAATGTGAATGCCAAGCGGACCAGATAGCGCTCCAAAGCAGGAAGTGGACTACAGCGCAGGGCATTCTGGGTAAATCCAACAAAGCTAACATGTTAGCTTACCGTTAGCAGCAGAAATGGCTCCTGGTCTTCAGCCAAAGACTAAAGAGAAATCACTAAACTCTGACGCCTCCATCTTGTTTCATCTGGTGAAACAGGAAGTTGCTCTCAGTGTCTTCAGAGGTTTTAGTGTCGTTCCTCCAGTGGTTGTTGGTGCAGCGCCCCCACAGGCCAGGAGGGGAACAGGCTGGTTGGACTCAGAACCACAGCAGCTGGAGGTTCTGTTCCAGATGTTCTGGTTCCAGTAGAACCGGGTCGACCCGACCATCAGGACAGAAACATCCTTCATTCCCTGCAGATGCTCATCAACAGACCTGTCTAGTGTTTGGAAACTCGTCCCAGAGATCAATTCAACATTTCATTACCGATAGATTTTCCGGATCAAACCTCCTGACGGGTTTCTGGATTACCTGCTCGAGTCCCGGCTTCCCGCTGCTCCACAGGTCCAACTTCAGCCAGACAACAGGAAACTGAGGCTCAAACTTTCCTCATGTCATTCCCACGCCGGCGTTCCCGACCGCCTGGAAGCATCAACGCATCCCAAACAGCGCGCCTCGCGTCGTTACCAACGCAACAAGGTCCGCCTCAGCCCACGTCGCCATGGTAACAGCCGCTCATTCCTGCACACCGAGGATAAAGGCTCGTCTGCACGGAGCGAGGAGGAGGAGGAGGAAGACGGGTCAGCTGGACGGCTGCTCTCCGACTGAAACCTTCAGAATCACTAAACCCAAACGGGCTGATCTGCTCTGAGAGGACAGACGGAAACCTGCTTCCTCCTCAGCTCAGCCTCCAGCCATTTCTGGACTCCTTTGTGTTTCTGGATGAATCTGGATCATTTTGTCATTCATGATGCGGAGCGGAAACGCGGCCGCTGCGCTCCGTTCCGCCTGCTTCAGACCCGGCGCTGATCCAGTCAGTAAACAACAAACCTCAGAAACGATGCGTTCGCTCCAAAGTTACTTCCTGCTCACTGATTCGTTTAATGATCCACATGCATTTGGTGCTTCATTGAGACTGCATTAAGAGTATCCATAGTTTCAGCTGAGAGCGGTTTCAGGTCGGACCGGATTAATCGGAACCATTATGGTCCCTCATGTTCCTGTCCTCTTTACCTGCTGCTCAGTAAAGTATTCACACCCCTGCTGGGCGCCTTGTCAGAGGAACGAAACCCGTTTAGAACCGCTAATCACAACAACACAGATTTAAATATGTATTAGAGATACCACAGACATGAAGACGCCTTACTGTATTTAAAAATAAATATAGAGAAGGATTGTGGTCTAGTCAAAGTCTGCAGAGGAAGCCGTCTCACGTTTCTGAGCCAGAGTAAAGGGAGAAGAAGTATCTGTTTCATGGGACTAATTATCCGAGTTAATAAGCTCAGAGTAACGACAGCATCATGACGGTTGATGAGATTTAGTTTGATTTTTGCTCCAACAGTTTGAATCCTCCCAGAACTGCAGCAGCAATCAGCCGGAGTGAATCCCGTCGCTCCTGCTGCGTTTCCTAGGCTCGGCATCTGCTGGAGCGATGGGAGTCAAACAGGATCCGTGTCGGGACTCATACCTGCGTCTCATAAATCCAGAAGCTGCCTCAGGAAGCAAACGCTCTGCATCCAGAGGTCACTGAGTCCAGGTCACCAGATCCGGTCCATCACAGGACTTCACTCTCCTCTTCATCACAATCACCATCGTCATCGTGTCTGAAGCAGAGACATATTTTGTTTTTACGAATCACGTCATAATATCACCAAGAAATAATGACAGCATCTCAGGAAGTTAAGCTTTAGTGTCAGTTTGACAAACA
>NW_026562694.1:0-48365 GCF_027474105.1 Poeciliopsis prolifica
TATTATTTCTAGTTCATGAACTGGTTAACTTAAAACAGTATACAAATTTTTGAGAGTTACATGCAGTGTCTCTTTAAAATCTGAGAAAATACTGGCCTACAGTTAGTTTTCCTATACTTACTGGATAACATGTTGTGTTTTACTTTGCAATATTACAGTATTTTACTGGTGCTACTTTATGAACAGAGTAAATACAACTGTGCAATCCTGCATGAGTTACATGATAATACATCTGTTTAAACTCTACAAAACAAGAACTTTCATTTGTAGTACAGTTTCCCTTTACGAACTGGGTAATATGTTAGATTTTACTTGTATTTTTGCAGTACTTTATTGTGACGAGTTGTATGAACACGTTAAAAAAACTGTAAAGTCTTTAATGAATTTTATGGTAACCATTGCTTAAAATATAAGACCTTAAAGATTTCTACACTTGCATAGTAAGGGGAGACGTAAACCCATTAAGATGCAGGTTTTCCAAGACAAACCTTTATTGATTTGTCATGTGTATTAAAAGGAAAATTGTTTAAAGTTTACCAAAAAAAAAAAGAGAGAAAAGTCAGGTTGATTTTTTTGCATTGATTACAGGCGAATAATGTTGCTCCACTGAGCTCAAGATGTCGCTATATACTAGCCTAAAATATCATCATCCCTCCTTCCTTTGTTAACTTCCCGGATTTGCGCCGTGGAGCTGCTCTACATTAAAAGCAGGATCGCTGAATTGACGCATTTCGTCATTTAATGTCATTCGGTCATATTTGAGGAACTACGACATAAACCCTTTCAGAACTAACATTTGAAAACGGGTTTAACAATGGAAATCTTTCCGTCGCTGGTTTGCGTCTCTTTTTTTCTTCTGCACGTCGCGCATGGAGAACAGAGTTATTCTTTCCCGGAGGAGATGAAACGAGGATCAGTTATTGGAAATATCGCCAAGGATCTCGGGCTGCAGACAGGAGCGCTGTCCACCAGAAGAGCCCGAATTGACACCGAAGGGAGTGATAAACGTTACTGTGACATCAACCTGAGAAACGGAGCGCTGATGGTGACAGAGAGGATTGATCGTGAAGGCCTTTGTGGCAAAAAGGCTTCATGTGTCCTAAAACAGGAGCTCGTTTTGGAGGATCCTCTGGAGCTGCATCGAATTAGCCTTCATATTCAAGATATCAATGATAACTCACCAGTATTTAAGAGTAAAATAGACTTAGAAATTCGTGAATCGGCAGACAGGGGAGCTCGCTTTTTAGTCGAGGAGGCGCACGACGCGGATGTAGGACAAAATTCAGTTCAGCAGTATAGCCTAGAAAAGAACGAACATTTTATTCTGGCTGCTAATGGAAACACAGTGGAGCTTGTTTTAGATAAAGAGCTTGATCGAGAAAAAGGAAATGAATTTACTCCTTTCAGCTCTAGATGGCGGATCTCCTCAGAGATCAGGTACAGTGGTCATACATGTAACTGTACTGGATGCTAATGATAACGCCCCAGTGTTTAGCCAGGCCGTTTATAAAGCCAGTCTGCCTGAAAACTCTCCTATAGGTACTGTAGTGATAACAGTGAGCGCAACTGATGCAGATGAGGGAGTGAATGGAGATGTGACTTATGATTTTGGACATGTTACTGACGAAGTTATGAAAATATTCAGTATTGGTAGTAAGAAAGGGGAAATACGTGTAATGGATACTGTAGACTATGAAGTTACAACATCATATGAAATACGCGTTAAAGCAAAAGATGGTCTAGGCTTGTCATCTTATGCTAAAGTCATTTTCTATCACTGATGTGAATGACAACGCCCCTATAGTTAGTCTGAAATCATTGACCAATCAAATACCAGAAGACACTCCATCTGGTACAGAGGTGGGGATTATTAATGTACAGGACAGAGACTCTGAGAATAACCGACAGGTTCGCTGCTCCATCCAGGAAAATGTCCCTTTTAAGTTGATTCCCTCAATTAAAAACTATTATTCTCTGGTGACCACAGGACAATTGGACCGTGAATTAGTATCTGATTACAACATTACAATCATTGCCACTGATGAGGGCTCTCCACCTCTGTCCTCCTCTAAAACTATTCAGTTGTCTGTAGCTGACATCAATGACAATCCTCCTGTGTTTGAGGAACAGTCCTACAGCGCATATGTTAGTGAAAATAACAAACCTGGCTCCTCTTTATGTACTGTTTCTGCTCGAGATCCTGACTGGAGACAAAACGGTACAGTGATTTATTCTCTGTTACCTGGTGAGGTGAACGGTGCCTCGGTGTCCTCCTATCTATCTGTTAATGGAGACACAGGAGTGATCCACGCTGTGAGGTCATTTGACTATGAACAGTTCAGGAGTTTCAAAGTCCAAGTGATGGCCAGAGACAATGGTTCTCCTCCTCTCAGCAGCAACGTGACTGTCAGTGTGTTCATATCTGATGTGAATGACAACTCTCCTCAGATACTGTATCCAGCACCAGAGGGCAGCTCCTTCATGACTGAGCTGGTCCCTAAAGCTGCACATGGAGGGTCTCTGGTGTCCAAAGTGATAGCAGTGGACGCAGACTCTGGACAGAACGCCTGGCTGTCCTATCATATAGTCAAAGCCACAGATCCTGGACTTTTCACTATTGATCTACACAGTGGAGAAATCAGGACCCAGCGGGACATTTCAGAATCTGACAGCATGAAACAGAACCTGATTGTTGCAGTGAAAGATAATGGACAGCCCTCTCTGTCTGCCACCTGTTCAATGTATTTACTGATTTCTGATAACTTGGCTGAAGTGCCAGAACTGAAGACATTTCTTATGATGAGAAAAACTCCAAGCTGACCTCTTATCTGATCATCGCCCTGGTTTCTGTCTCCACCTTCTTTCTGACCTTCATCATCATCATCCTTGGTGTGAGATTTTGTCGCAGAAGAAAACCCAGACTGTTGTTTGATGGAGCAGTAGCCATTCCAGGAGCTTATCTTCCTCCTAATTATGCAGATGTTGATGGAACAGGAACTTTACGCAGCACCTACAATTATGATGCCTACCTGACAACAGGATCCAGAACCAGTGACTTAAGTTTGTATCATCTTACAATGACAACACGCTGCCTGCTGACCAGACCTTGAAGAAAAGTCCAACAGATTTTGCTGATGTGTTTGGAGTCTGTGATGATTCCCCAGAGGTATGAACTATAGTTTTGTTTTCAGCCACAATTTAACTTTGATTTGGAAATAATGTGTTCGTTATCTGCGTGTCAAAGCATTTTTTTAGTTGTAATTTGGAAATAATTATGCTTTCCTACATGTACCAATAAATGAAACACCTCTACTGAAGTATTTCACAGAAACAATTCTAATTCTTCTCCTTCCCTCTGTAATTCATTAGTTCATTTTATTCCATAAAACTTTTTGTCACTTATAGATATTATTTTAAAACTCTAATGTTTGAGAAGGTATTCTGTGTCCACCCTTCTTTTCTCGAAAATATTGAAAATGTAGATTGTGCCAATTCATCTTTATGATTGTCTTTGTGATTGAATTTTATAACACTTTAATCCTACAATCAAGATCAAGCTACTTACTCATATAATCACCATTAACTTTGTATTTTTAACCCTCTCAGGCTCAAATTACTTGCAAAGACTAGCCATGTAGCACTGAACTGTTGCAAATCTGTAACATCTGCCTGGAGAGGGTTGAATTTTTTTTGCCAATGACTCAGTCCACAACTTATTGATGGTAAAAATATCCAATTAATTTCCAAGACTCAAAGCTCAATGTCAATCTTCTTTGAGGACTTTGTCTTTCCTTCTAGTGTGGATAAAAAGTTAGAAGATGCTACATCATCTGTATCAAAAGGATTGCGTTAATTTGCCAGATAAGCTTTTTGTTTCTTTTGTGTATTCCATCAGAGCAGATCAAACACTCATATGTAAGTCATTTTTTAAAGAGATATTAGCTTACTGTTTTCTCTTTTTTTTTCATCTTATAAGTAAATTTCAATTAGAGTTTAAAAGCTCATGCTGAGTTTCACTGCTGACATAGGAACTTAGAAATAAAGTGCATGTTCCTTTAAGTTTAGGTGAGGCTTTCTCTCATTCTTACTGTCAAAGCACGCTTTGAGGCTTTTTCCTCTTCTTTGATAGCACAGATTTTTCTGATTGTCGTGTCAGAGTCTGACTGAGTCATATTCTATATTTTTTATATCTTTCAGTGGACACGTCAGATCCTTTATTTATTTATTTTTGATAGCATAGCTATTTTCTTCTTATATTATGCCTGTTCAGAAATGTACTATATTCTAAGGAAAACGGTTACCTGTTGCTCTTCACATGCTTTGAACTGTAAGTTGCCGCCATGTTTCAAAGATATACATTTGATTTAAAATGATTAGCCTGAACAAGAAGTAGCATTGGGAGTAATGGATATGACTTTCAATAGTTTTTTTTTTTACTTTAGTAATTGCTAACATATTTTTTATTGAATAGTAGGATGTTAAAAACTGGACTTCCTGTCTTTTGTGATCGCTAAAAAATATGTTAGTCATAGATTATAACAAAAATTAAGACAGAATGCTTTAACAGAGCTAATAAAAAATAATACTTTGACAGAACTTTTGTGTCTACAGAGCAGATTTTTTTTTACTCATGCCTTTTTGATTGATGTGGTACTAAGACCTGCAGCATTTTGTAAATGAAACCTTATCTTTTTACAAAACTGAGTAGAGTCATTGATAAATTCACAGCAGAGCTTTGAAAGTTTTAGTATCGTGTGGAAAAAGTTAGAAATTTACATAAACTTTGATGGGAATTACATACAATTATTGAGTTGCTGTGGACAAATCATACTTTTGCACTGAGTTGCTTTTCACTTTGATGATGCTATGTTACTCTGGCATTTGTGGATCTATAAGAAGACTGGCATCAGTTGTCAAAGAAATTTCATGGAGATTAAGTAATTTATTTGAGATTAGACACTGATGAAATTAAGTGGAGTGAATCAAGAACAACAAAATGCATTTTGTCATTTAATATTCAAAAAAGCCGAAACAGCTTTGTGAAGTCTCTCAGAACAGCTGAGAGCAAAAACTAGGAGTACAAGCAAACTTCTTATAGACAGAAGTTTACACATCAATCATCTATTCTGAGAGTTAAAAAAAAACTCTGCAGGTGTCTGGTCCAGACTTCTTCTTTCCACGAAACACAAATTTCAGACAATTTGTCTGAAAATAACAATCTACTGAGTTCCATTTTCCTATGTCAAACAGAAAGTATTCATTCAGGCTTAAGTTCATGATTTTGTTTTGCATCCACAGAAATTATCAACCCAGCTGTCAAATATGTTGTAATATTGGTGTGAATCATGCCTGCTGTCTTCTCTGCTGAAGAGAGATTTTCAGCGGTGCAATCTTGTGCAGTGCTATATGATGGACAAGGTGAATAGATGTCATTTGGTGCTGCAGTATAGTGTCTTGATATATGGTGGCCGTCTGTATCTTTGTATCAAACAGTTTTCCTTTGCCTCAAATTTCATTTTCCCAGGAGTTAGAGCAGTTGGCTGAGAGAAAGATATGATTTGATCTCCTATGGTGGAGTGTGAATGGAAGTGGAAAACATTTTCTGAAAGGCAACTTAATGTAAGATGAAAACTGTGGAAGGTTTGCATGTGTAGAAGCTGAACTTGAATTGAAAATATGTCGGTGACCGTTTCTGCATGAACTCAAGATGTCGCTACATACCAGTCTTAAATGTGAACTCTCTCCTTTGTCGACTCGCAGTCGATGCGCCTTTGAGCTGTGAACAATGACGGTGCAGGGGATAAGCTGTGGTGTAGATTTTGGTTTTATATCTTCATGAGAAAGTGATTGATGTGAAACGTTGCCCGACTTACACCTGATATTTGAAAATGGATTTGCAAAGAAAAGTTTTTTTGTCGTGGAGCTGCTACGCATTTTTTCTTCTGCACGTCGCGCATGGAGACATGAGCTATTCTTTCCCGGAGGAAATGAAACCAGGATCAGTTATTGGAAAATATCGCCAAGGATCTCGGGCTGCAGACAGGAGCGCTGTCCACCAGAAGAGCCCGAATTGACACCGAGAGTGATAAACGTTACTGTGACATCAACGCGAGAGCGGAGAGCTGATTGTGGCGGAGAGGATTGATCGTGAGGAGCTTTGTGGCGAAAAGGCTTCATGTGTCTTAAAACAGGAGCTCGTTCTGGAAAATCCTCTGGAGCTGCATCGGATCAGCCTCCATGTTCAAGATGTAAATGATAACTCTCCGCAGTTTAAGGACGACTTATAACGTCAGAAATTCATGAATCGGCAGTAAAGGGAGCTCGCTTTGTGATCGAGGAGGCGCACGACGCGGATGTAGGACAAAATTCAGTTCAGCAGTATAGCCTAGAAAAGAACGAACATTATTCTGGCTGCTAATGGAAACACAGTGGAGCTTGTTTTAGATAAAGAACTTGATCGAGAAAAACAGAAGGAAATGAATTTACTCCTTTCAGCTCTAGATGGCGGATCTCCTCAGAGATCAGGTACAGTGGTCATACATGTAACTGTACTGGATGCTAATGATAACGCCCCAGTGTTTAGCCAGGCCGTTTATAAAGCCAGTCTGCCTGAAAACTCTCCTATAGGTACTGTAGTGATAACAGTGAGCGCAACTGATGCAGATGAGGGAGTGAATGGAGACGTGACTTATGATTTTGGACATGTTACCAATGAAGTAATGAAAATATTTAACATTGATAGTAAAAACGGTGAAATACGCTTAAGTGCTGCGGTTGACCATGAAGTTTCAACATCTTATGAGATGCGTATTAAAGCAAAAGATGGTTTTGGACTTTCATCCTATGCTAAGGTCATTATTTCTATCACTGATGTGAATGACAACGCCCCTTTAGTTAGTCTGAAATCACTGAGCAATCAAATACCAGAAGACACTCCATCTGGTACAGAGGTGGGGATCATTAATGTACAGGACAGAGACTCTGAGAATAACCGACAAGTTCGCTGCTCCATCCAGGAAAATCCCTTTTAAGTTGATTCCTTCTATAAAAAACTATTATTCTTTAGTGACAACAGGACAACTGGACCGTGAATTAGTATCTGATTACAACATTACAATCACTGCCACTGATGAGGGCTCTCCACCTCTGTCCTCCTCTAAAAACTATTCAGTTGTCTGTAGATGACATCAATGACAACCCCCCTGTGTTTGAGGAACAGTCCTACAGCGCATATGTTAGTGAAAATAACAAACCTGGCTCCTCTTTATGTACTGTTCTGCTCGAGATCCTGACTGGAGACAAAACGGTACAGTGATTTATTCTCTGTTACCTGGTGAGGTGAACGGTGCCTCGGTGTCCTCCTATCTATCTGTTAATGGAGACACAGGAGTGATCCACACTGTGAGGTCATTAGACTATGAACAGTTCAGGAGTTTCAAAGTCCAAGTGATGGCCAGAGACAATGGTTCTCCTCCTCTCAGCAGCAACGTGACTGTCAGTGTGTTCATATCTGATGTGAATGACAACTCTCCTCAGATACTGTATCCAGCACCAGAGGGCAGCTCCTTCATGACTGAGCTGGTCCCTAAAGCTGCACATGGAGGGTCTCTGGTGTCCAAAGTGATAGCAGTGGACGCAGACTCTGGACAGAACGCCTGGCTGTCCTATCATATAGTCAAAGCCACAGATTTTGGACTTTTCCGTATTGATCTGCACAGTGGAGAAATCAGGACCCAGCGGGACATTTCAGAATCTGACAGCATGAAACAGAACCTGATTGTTGCAGTGAAAGATAATGGACAGCCCTCTCTGTCTGCCACCTGTTCAATGTATTACTGATTTCTGATAACTTGGCTGAAGTGCCAGAACTGAAGGACATTTCTTATGATGAGAAAAACTCCAAGTTGACCTCTTATCTGATCATCGCCCTGGTTTCTGTCTCCACCTTTTTTCTGACCTTCATCATCATCATCCTGGGTGTGAGGTTTTGTCACAGGAGAAAGCCCAGACTGTTGTTTGATGGAACAGTTGCAGTTCCTGGGCCTTATTTTCCTCCTAATTATGCAGACATTGACCCCACTGGGACCTTGCGTAGCATTTCCAATTATGATGCCTACCTGACAACAGGATCTAGAACCAGTGACTTTAAGTTTGTATCATCTTACAATGACAACACGCTGCCTGCTGACCAGACCTTGAAGAAAAGTCCAACAGAGTTTTCCATTGTTTTTGGCGATAGTGACAATTCTCAAGAGGTATGAACCTATTTTAATTAAAATTTATTAACAATTACTTTTTCTGCACTTGTTTTCAGCGATTCAATTGCTTTTGTTTTACGTCTCAACCAACACACATGTTTGTGTTCGTCCTGTTCTTCTCTGTCCTTGGTGCTGAAATACAATGATTTCTCTTTGGCACATTTTGTTTTTACTTTTTTGGATGATGTTATCATTGAATCATCTTGTTTCTTTGTGTCATATGTGATCACAATTAACCGCATTTGAACTCATTGGTGTTTATAATAATATTATTGTTATTCTATTGCATATTCTGTGGCTCAGCTTTTTTAACACTTTTTTTCAAATTCTATATCATGCATCCACTTCTTTAGCTTAGATGTATAGAAGGCTTTTGTGATACAATGTGATATTTATGGCAATCTTAAAATTTCAATATTATTCTTTTAAGCTGTTAAATTTGAAATGTTTTAATTGTGGGTCTTCTGTTCTTAAGGTCAATGCTGATATTACCTTGTAGCTGATGTAGTTTTATAAAAACTTCATAATTGCTGTTCAAACATCTGTTCCAGTTAGTTGTTTTTATATACATAGATATGTTTAACCATGGTCAATTTATTGTATTAAAGGCTTCCATTAGCAATTGCATTGTTGTTTTTAAAAGTCTCCAACTTTTTAATGGGAAAGGAATTATAAAAGTTCTGCTCTGGACTTTGTTTCGGAGTCTGCTTTAATCTTAAATAATTGTTGCTGTTGTGGTTCATCTTGATGCATTGGAAAGACAAAGATTTAAAGTGTAATATGTAAGGACTGGTTTAGGTTTTCATCCTTGGCCAGGTTATAGTCTGTTTGTGTACATTTACATCTGCCCAGCACATAAACCAGGCATGTGTCTTTATTTAGTTTTAAATAGTGAGGCACTCAGGTTTTCTTTTAGTTTTTTTTTTTTTCATTTATTCTGCATAAATGATTTTGACTACCGCTGCGCAGCTGGACTTTTTATCATCACAAAGAAATATCCTTCAGAGCAAAATCCCAGGATCTTTTGGTATGCCACAGGTGTGGTATTTTTCCTGCATTTGATAGCAATTTTTGAGGCGGCTTACTTTTCCTCAAGGGAATACATCTTGTTGATTATGGTTTCTTTCTGTTTGCAACTGATTTTTTTTTTTTTTTGGTATTTGAGATGTATATTTTGTTATTTTTTGTCTTTGTCACTGAGCAGATCTTATATTTTATTCCTGGTGAGTCCATAGCTCCTTTTGGTCCATCTGCTATAAGCCATTAAATAGAAAGTGTTTCCTGGCAAAAATGATAAAAGACCATAATTTTTTATTTTTGTAAAGTCACAATTAAAAGCGAGATAAAACCTTTAGTTAGCTTAACGTGTAAAAGTCCAAAATTGGTGAGGCAAATCCATCCAAACACCATCTAACCACAGGCTCAGTGTTACCCATGAGTTGCAAACTTCTTTTCTCTCTAGCTACTCTTTCATATCCATTATTTATGAAGTATGTGTTTGTATGACGCTTATTGTTAAAGCAGATGATTTCTTTTCAATCGAAATGTATCCATACATCCATACATTTGAACTTAGTAGAAATCTTCATCTTAAAACCATAATGAAATCACCAGAAAAGTAGGAGAGGCTATTCATTTTATGACATGTTATGCACCTGGAGAGTTAGCTAGACAGGGTTTGGTAATGGAGCTTATGTTTCTAAAACACATGGATGTTGTCCTTATGTATACTGCAATCTTGCTAGAAAAAAAAAAAAAGGTCTGTAAATCTTTTGACCCTCCTGAAAGACAAACAATAAATCTCACACGTTGATTTAAGCAGAATAGAGTGTGAGTGTCTAAATGCTTGACATAATTTTAACATGTTAAAAAGCTTTCAAAAAATCAGAAACACTTCAGAATCTGCAGCAGGAGTTGGACAACATAATACAGATCAAAACTTCTCATTACTGTTCAATTTCTTGTTCATATGTTAAGCTTGCATTTTTGGATCTAACTGAGGACTGGTCAGGATTAAAGAAAGGCAAAGGGAGTGTCAAATACCTTTATTGCAGCACGAAGAACAATGAAAGACCAAAGTTTCTCATGGTGAATGAATGTTTTCAGCAAGTAAAACAAGAAAAACATGATGAGTTCAGTGTGAAAAAGGTTGACGTTAAGTTATTGCTGAAAATATAATTAGAATTGACGATAAGCCTAATAAAAAGTTAGTTTTTCATACCGTTTATGTTGTTCAGCTGAACTCAAGATGTCGCTGTGCACCAGCCTTAAATATGTGTCTGTTCTTTTGTTGACTTGTTTCATGCGCCGTTGAGCTGTTGCGGATAAAGACAGTGCGAATAATTTGCGGGTCGCTTTTTTTCCATATCTTGTCACTACTAACCTACGTTGACTGATAAAATATATAGCATCGCATATTTTACACCGATTTTTCAAAAAATGGATTGAACATATTTGTCCTTCTGACGTGGAGCTGTTCGTTTTTCCTGCTGCAAATTGCGCATGGAGACATGAGCTATTCTTTCCCGGAGGAAATGAAACCAGGATCAGTTATTGGAAATATCGCCAAGGATCTCGGGCTGCAGACAGGAGCGCTGTCCACCAGAAGAGCCCGAATTGACACCGAGGGGACTGATAGACGTTATTGTGACATAAACGTGAAGAGCGGAGAGCTGATTGTGGCGGAGAGGATTGACCGTGAGGAGCTTTGTGGCGAAAAGGCTTCATGTATCTTAAAACAGGAGCTGGTTCTGGAAAATCCTCTGGAGCTGCATCGAATTAGCCTCCATGTTCAAGATATAAATGATAACTCTCCGCAGTTTGATGAGGAATTAACCAACCTAGAAATTCATGAATTGGCAGTGAGGGGAGCTCATTTTTTAATCGAGGAGGCGCACGATGCGGATGTAGGACAAAATTCAGTTCAGCAGTATAGCCTAGAAAAGAACGAACATTTTATTCTGGCTGCTAATGGAAACACAGTGGAGCTTGTTTTAGATAAAGAACTTGATCGAGAAAAACAAAAGGAAATGAATTTACTCCTTTCAGCTCTAGATGGCGGATCTCCTCAGAGATCAGGTACAGTGGTCATACATGTAACTGTACTGGATGCTAATGATAACGCCCCAGTGTTTAGCCAGGCCGTTTATAAAGCCAGTCTGCCTGAAAACTCTCCTATAGGTACTGTAGTGATAACAGTGAGCGCAACTGATGCAGATGAGGGAGTGAATGGAGATGTGACTTATGATTTTGCTCACATTAATGAGGATGTTAAAAAAAAATTCACAGTTGACCGCAAAATTGGGGAAATACGTGTAACTGAGCCTGTAGATTATGAAGTTACAACATCATATGAAATACGTATTAAAGCAAAAGATGGTCTGGGGAAGTCATCCTATGCTAAGGTTATCCTTTCTATAACTGATGTGAATGACAACGAACCTTTAGTTAGTCTGAAATCACTGACCAATCAAATACCAGAAGACACTCCATCTGGTACAGAGGTGGGAATCATTAATGTACAGGACAGAGACTCTGAGAATAATGGACAGGTTCACTGCTCCATCCAGGAAAATGTCCCTTTTAAGTTGATTCCCTCAATTAAAAACTATTATTCTCTGGTGACCACAGGACAACTGGACCGTGAATTAGTATCTGATTACAACATTACAATTATTGCCACTGATGAGGGCTCTCCACCTCTGTCCTCCTCTAAAACTATTCAGTTGTCTGTAGCTGACATTAATGACAACCCTCCTGTGTTTGAGGAACAGTCCTACAGCGCATATGTTAGTGAAAATAACAAACCTGGCTCCTCTTTATGTACTGTTTCTGCTCGAGATCCTGACTGGAGACAAAACGGTACAGTGATTATTCTCTGTTACCTGGTGAGGTGAACGGTCGGTGTCCTCCTATCTATCTGTTAATGGAGACACAGGAGTGATCCACGCTGTGAGGTCATTTGACTATGAACAGTTCAGGAGTTTCAAAGTCCAAGTGATGGCCAGAGACAATGGTTCTCCTCCTCTCTGCAGCAACGTGACTGTCAGTGTGTTCATATCTGATGTGAATGACAACTCTCCTCAGATACTGTATCCAGCACCAGAGGGCAGCTCCTTCATGACTGAGCTGGTCCCTAAAGCTGCACATGGAGGGTCTCTGGTGTCCAAAGTGATAGCAGTGGACGCAGACTCTGGACAGAACGCCTGGCTGTCCTATATAGTCAAAGCCACAGATTCTGGACTTTTCAATATTGATCTACACAGTGGAGAAATCAGGACCCAGCGGGACATTTCAGAATCTGACAGCATGAAACAGAACCTGATTGTTGCAGTGAAAGATAATGGACAGCCCTCTCTGTCTGCCACCTGTTCAATGTATTTACTGATTTCTGATAACTTGGCTGAAGTGCCAGAACTGAAAGACATTTCTTATGATGAGAAAAACTCCAAGCTGACCTCTTATCTGATCATTGCCCTGGTTTCTGTGTCCACCTTCTTTCTGACCTTTATCATCATCATCCTTGGTGTGAGGTTTTGTCGCAGAAGAAAACCCAGACTGTTGTTTGATGGAGCAGTAGCCATTCCAGGAGCTTATCTTCCTCCTAATTACTCAGATGTTGACGGAACAGGAACTTTACGCAGCACCTACAATTATGATGCCTACCTGACAACAGGATCCAGAACCAGTGACTTTAAGTTTGTATCATCTTACAATGACAACACGCTGCCTGCTGACCAGACCTTGAAGAAAAGTTTGAGTGATTTTACTGAGGCTTTTGGAGAACTGGAAGGATGCTTAGAGGTATGATGACACTCTTCAGCCAGTTTTTCATTCACCCCGTCCTCCATACTCTCATAATTACTTTCTAATTTTTGTACTTGCTTGGCATATTGAAATAGTTCCTACCTCCCTTTTCTTGAACCAAAGCTATCCTAGATTTAATTATTTTCTCGGTCTGCTCTACTGTATCTTCAATCTTTTTGTTCATAGTTAGGTTTTGTTGTCTCCTTCATCAAATCTACTCGTTCTGTGCAAACTTGTGTTATCAGTTTCATTTTATGTTGTCTTGTGATATGCAAACAAATATTTAAAGGTACATTCATCTAACGCTGTAGTAATGTATCACATCTTCCAGGCCTTGCAAAGATAAGCTGAAATGCAAACTTGATTAATTGGCATGTATTCATTCATTTGATTTTATCTTATTCCATTTGTTTTCTTGGTTACTGGATTATAAGTTGAATCCAACTTTCTGAAAAGAATATACGTTTTTTTATTTTCAATTTTGTTATTAATGATTTTTTTCTTTTGTCACTTTTTAATTCCATTTTAACTTTCATTTTAATGTATCAACATCAGTTTATTTGATGTTTTACTTTGTACCTTTGTCATTACCGTAGTGAGCTCTTGTTTCTTGACATCATTCTAAATTCAGAAATCATCCCTTTACATCTAGCATATATATTTGTTTATCTTAATATATGTTGAGTACCTACATGTCAACCGTGAAATGTAAAAAAATGCTGCTCCCTTAAATACTACCTAGTACAATTTTGTGCTCTATAGTCTTTTAACAATAATTAAGCATTGTTTTTAAAAGGCATCTTTCAGATCACACAAGTTTACCTGACATAAAAATCTAAGTAGTGTAAGAAAATCTTTAGAGAAAACATAAAGGAAATTTTAGTGAGCAAAATGAGGGAACACTTTTGATCAATTAAAGTGAAATTTCTTGTTTGAATTGATGCATTTTCAGCTGGAATTTGAAAGGAGAGTGTCAATGTTTCTCAGTCCTGAAAGGAGGGAATGTCAGAGATGAGATGAAAATCATGTTGAGGCCTTGTACACCATTGTGTCAGAAGAGCAGGAGTCATTGAGGGTTACAGAGGAGGCTGAATTAAAAGACCGAGAGGGAGAGTTCATGTGGAGGAGGCCAGACAAATACATTATGAAGGAGTCCTGCAAAATGTAAAGCAGGACTCGAATTCAGGGCAGAATCTGATTGGAATCCTGTGGAATTGCTAAAGAAAGGAGAAATGGTGAAATGGTGGATGGATTTCTGGATATCACAAAGAAAACTGCATTTGGAATGAAATGCAGTTTCCGAGTGAATGTATGAGGGAAATTGAAGATAGAATAATTGCTGCTGTCCAGACGAGATGTGATTAAACTGTTGACCTACAAAATTTAATCCACAACCGTTTAATGTGAAATTTCTGACAAAAAACAGTATTGAAAATATTCGTGGTTAAGAGTGAAACTTAGAGCATGCATTAAAAAATCAGTTCTGCATTAAATTTGAACTTTTAATGCCACAGCTGCTTCAAAGTGTTGACCAAATATGTTATTGTTGTTTTTATCAAGCCATCTATTGTTCAGAATAGTAAAGATGAACTGTATATTTTCTATATTCTTGGACACACTGAATATATTTGACTATTTGAAAGTTTTTTTCTTAAGCATGACCCCAGGGTGGCGCTATAAAACAGGACAAGTATTATATTGAGTACGGTCACTCCTTTTACGTGTCTTCATCACGCTGCTCCTGTCTAGCAGAGGAGGAATATCGCTGATTTGTGAGGTTGCTGGTGTTTGTGCTTGAACTGAGTATATTTACTTCATCATTCACTGATTCTTAATATTGACTGAAATTACCCAACGATGAATTCTATATGCGCCATTGTTCTGTCGTCGGGATATTTTTTATCCATTTTTTGGATCAACGTCGCGCATGGAGACATGAGCTATTCTTTCCCGGAGGAAATGAAACCAGGATCAGTTATTGGAAATATCGCCAAGGATCTCGGGCTCCAGACAGGAGCGCTGTCCACCAGAAGAGCCCGAATTGACACCGAAGGGAGTGATAAACGTTACTGTGACATCAACGTTGAGCGGGGAGAGCTGATTGTGGCGGAGAGGATTGACCGTGAGGAGCTTTGTGGCGAAAAGGCTTCATGTGTCTTAAAACAGGAGCTCATTCTGGAAAATCCTCTGGAGCTGCATCGAATTAGCCTCCATGTTCAAGATGTTAATGATAACTCTCCGCAGTTCAACGAAAAAATGATCAGTTTTGAAATTCATGAATTGGCAGCAAGGGGAGCTCGCTTTGTGATCGAGGAGGCGAGCGATGCGGATGTAGGACAAAATTCAGTTCAGCAGTATAGCCTAGAAAAGAACGAACATTTTATTCTGGCTGCTAATGGAAACACAGTGGAGCTTGTTTTAGATAAAGAGCTTGATCGAGAAAAACAGAAGGAAATGAATTTACTCCTTTCAGCTCTAGATGGCGGATCTCCTCAGAGATCAGGTACAGTGGTCATACATGTAACTGTACTGGATGCTAATGATAACGCCCCAGTGTTTAGCCAGGCCGTTTATAAAGCCAGTCTGCCTGAAAACTCTCCTATAGGTACTGTAGTGATAACAGTGAGCGCAACTGATGCAGATGAGGGAGTGAATGGAGATGTGACTTATGATTTTGGGAATGTTAATGACGATGTGAGAAAGAAATTCTCGATTGACCGCAAAATTGGGGAAATACGTTTAATTGATGCTGTAGATTATGAAGTTACTGCATCATATGAAATACGTATTAAAGCAAAAGATGGTTTAGGCTTGTCATCCTATGCTAAGGTCATTATTTCTATCACTGATGTGAACGACAACGCCCCTTTAGTTAGTCTGAAATCACTGACCAATCAAATACCAGAAGACACTCCATCTGGTACAGAGGTGGGAATCATTAATGTACAGGACAGAGACTCTGAGAATAACCGGCAGGTTCGCTGCTCCATCCAGGAAAATGTCCCTTTTAAGTTGATTCCTTCTATAAAAAACTATTATTCTCTAGTGACCACAGGACAACTGGACCGTGAATTAGTATCTGATTACAACATTACAATTATTGCCACTGATGAGGGCTCTCCACTCTGTCCTCCTCTAAAACTATTCAGTTGTCTGTAGCTGACATTAATGACAATCCTCCTGTGTTTGAGGAACAGTCCTACAGCACATATGTTAGTGAAAATAACAAACCTGGCTCCTCTTATGTACTGTTTCTGCTCGAGATCCTGACTGGAGACAAAACGGTACAGTGATTTATTCTCTGTTACCTGGTGAGGTGAACGGTGCCTCGGTGTCCTCCTATCTATCTGTTAATGGAGACACAGGAGTGATCCACGCTGTGAGGTCATTTGACTATGAACAGTTCAGGAGTTTCAAAGTCCAAGTGATGGCCAGAGACAATGGTTCTCCTCCTCTCAGCAGCAACGTGACTGTCAGTGTGTTCATATCTGATGTGAATGACAACTCCTCAGATACTGTATCCAGCACCAGAGGGCAGCTCCTTCATGACTGAGCTGGTCCCTAAAGCTGCACATGGAGGGTCTCTGGTGTCCAAAGTGATAGCAGTGGACGCAGACTCTGGACAGAACGCCTGGCTGTCCTATCATATAGTCAAAGCCACAGATCCTGGACTTTTCAATATTGATCTACACAGAGAGAAATAAGGACACAGCGGGACATTTCAGAATCTGACAGCATGAAACAGAACCTGATTGTTGCAGTGAAAGATAATGGACAGCCCTCTCTGTCTGCCACCTGTTCAATGTATTTACTGATTTCTGATAACTTGGCTGAAGTGCCAGAACTGAAAGACATTTCTTATGATGAGAAAAACTCCAAGCTGACCTCTTATCTGATCATAGCCCTGGTTTCTGTGTCCACCTTCTTTCTGACCTTCATCATCATCATCCTTGGTGTGAGGTTTTGTCGTAGAAGAAAAACCCAGACTGTTGTTTGATGGAGCAGTAGCCATTCCAGGAGCTTATCTTCCTCCTAATTACTCAGATGTTGACGGAACAGGAACTTTACGCAGCACCTACAATTATGATGCCTACCTGACAACAGGATCTAGAACCAGTGACTTTAAGTTTGTATCATCTTACAATGACAACACGCTGCCTGCTGACCAGACTCTGAAGAAAAGTTTGAGTGATTTTACTGAGGCTTTTGGAGAACTGGAAGGATTCTCAGAGGTATGATTACACTCTTCTGTCTTTTTGCAATGGTTATCCATACCCTTGTATTTATTAATGTATTTGTTGTATTTGTTTTTGCATATTGAAATAGTTTTTAATGTAACTGTCTTGTACCAAGACATTCCTAGGTTAAGTTGTTAGCCATGGTGTGTTTTATCTGGCTTGTTTCTGTATTCAAATTTCCTCATATTAGGTTAATTTGTGTCTTTTATAAAATTCACTCAACCTGCGCAATGTTTCTTCATTCCATTTTGTCTTTATGTTGCCTTGTGATATGTCATCAAGTCTTCCTAGGTGTATTCCTCTACTGCAATGACTGCCATAGATACACATCAGATCCTTTATACCCAGCAAGAATAAGCTGTTGTCAACTCATTGTGGTGTGAAAGTAGATAGCAGAGAAATTACAGTTAGTATCTGTCAATATTTATGTTACTGTAAAGGTATAGTCCAGGTTGCCATTAACTCTCAGGAGAATTAGAAGATATATAGAAGTTTAATAAACTAGATGAGAGATTCATGCGTCATGCTGGGGTATGCTACTCCTATTTACTAAGAGAATAATGTGAGAAGCACATTACTGGTAATGGTGTAATAATACAGTGCTTTTGGTTCGTATTTACATGTGGACTTTTTAAACATAAATTACAGAATCATTGTTATTAGTGATGGAACTTATGACCCTTTTAAGGGAACCAACTCATCAAGATCTGTTCATTTAACCCTCCTGTTGTCCTCGGCTTATGTCGACCGAGGACAAGCCCTTAAAAAATATGTTTTTCAATTGCAGCTGCATACAGAAACTTTAATCTAACAGTCCTGCATCAGAACTATGGTGTGCACAACTCAGGGGGAAGTTTAGGCTCAAGCAATCCAAATGTGAACTTTACAAAAGAAATAAAGATAACCAAACCCAGGCCTCAGGTCAGACTGACCGGAAGACTAAGGAAATTACAGCTGGACAGGCAAACAGTATGGAATGGCATCACTGATCTCCGTAAAACTGATATCTTTTCAAATTTCCCCCCCCCTCCTGTTGCCCTCGGGTTGACATGACCCGAGGACAAGCCCTTATAAAACATTTTTTAATTGCAACTGCATACAGAAACTTGAAATCTAACAGTCCTGAATCAGACCTACAGTGTTCACAACTCAGATGGAATTTTCTGCTGGAGCAATTCAAATGTGAACTTGACGAAAAAAATAAGAATAACCTCCTCTTGTCTTCGGGTCAAAATGACCCGAAGACAAGAGGAGGGTTAAGAGCTATTCACAAGAGCCGCTAAAACGATACTTTAAAAAAAAAATCCATTTTATGTCTAAAGTCATTTTATTTTAGGTTTTTGATGATGAAGTTCACCTAAAAGTTGAGTCATCTGTTTTTGAGTAGAAAAACATTGTCTTCTTCCCAAAAAAAAAAATAAATAAAATATTATGTGTATATTTTCATACAATACAACATTTCAAATACCCATGACATTCTGTGGCAGAATTAGTTTGTGCATTAATAACACCTCGGTGATATTGATAATATTGGAACAAAATACAAAAAAAAAAAAAAAAAAAAAAAAGAGTAACAATGTTGACTCGAGTTGGTTTGGAAGAAACAAAAATCTGCTTCTGTACCATTAAATTTAACAGTAAAGCCAATGCATTAATAGTAAACAAAACTCAACACCGAACATTAACCAATGAGCAACAAGCAAGAAGAGACTTAGGTTTGTAAGCACACTCTGCCTGCTTTCATCCTCTCTTCCACTGCATGAAGCCTGCAGCATCGTCACAACCAGGTCATGAGATGAAAACATTGAGCATTTAGAATGCGCTCTGTGTGCTCATCTTTTATTGCATTTTATTTATTTGGTAATTAAATGAGTATAGTTTAAATTGAACAGAAAAATGATAGCTACTGCAGTATGTACAGCACATTGAAAGAACGCAAAATTATGAGAAACAAAGGATGGCTCTCACTAAAAGACTCCAGTGTTATGGTAAAGAGTCGTTCAGAAGAATCAGGTTTTTTGTGAAGGTCACATCATTAATTCTTCTTATCTTGAAATATTCACTTGGTTTTCTGGTAGAGTAGACATATGTGTTTCTCAAAGTGAATGAGTTGAAGGTTTTTGATTTCTGTTTTATATTGTTGAAGCATGCAAGCGTTTTCAAAAAGACATTGCTGGATTTTTTTGTTTCTTAAGCTGTAGTGGTTTTCCCTCCTTCTTTTTGACTTTTTTCTGTCGTTTTACTGTCAAATCTTGGATTCTCTCAGCACTGATCATCGTCTGATATTGAAAGGTTTTGTGCTAATTTAATATCAATATCTTAATTGATTTTGTTCCAATAGTTTACTGTTAACTGTGTCATCAGGGTATATTTATTTTGGATTTTTATTGATAAGGTGGAGATTATGTTATGGCTATAAACAACCATTTTAATAATAAATCAATTCAAAAAATATGTTATAAACAGTTTTGTTTCAAGTTTTTGAGTTTAACTTTGAGGTGTTCTGGTAGTTTAGAAAGTTGCTTCAAATTCAAGTCTTCTACTTACGTTTTGTGGTAGAAATAAACATGCTTCATATTGAATATATGTCCCTGCTTTTTGTCTGAAATTTTCTTTTTACGTATTTTGTTGACTTTGAAGCTTAACGAATGACTGCAATTAAAGCCTATACAATTATATCAATTGAAAGACTAGTCAGGAAAATATTGCATGGTTGCCGAAACACTTGAAATGTTTCAGGAATGTAAAACCCCTCTTTCCTTTGCCTGCTGCATTACTTTCAGCTTGGGGTACACTAGAGCATATAATAGAATTAAATGCTTAATAGGTGAACAGAAAATACAACATGTCTTTGAAATACAAGTAGTTAAAACTTAAATTGTAAATTTAATGTTCTATGGGTGTTAATCAAATCTGATGAATGGACAAATAAGAAATACGTATTTTTGTAGCTAAGTGAAACATGAAACATCTGATAAAAAAAAAAAACAATAAACATTGAAAATGATGAAGATCTTCAAGACTGAGAAAGAAGGACTTTGTGGATGTATGACAAAGTCAGATGTAGATTAAATAGAGTTCTTCGTACTGGCTGATTCAAAAGTACAATGTAATGATGTTTATTTAACCCATGGATTGTTCATTATATTTAAAATTGACTTAATATTTTGTGTATTCTTGGACACAGTGAGCATGTTAGAAGTTTTGGAAGATTCTTTCTTAAACTTGAACCCACGGTGGCGCTATAAAACAGGATAAGAATATTTTAGTCCTCACTCGTTTTGCGCGACTTCATATTGCTCTGGTCTTGTCGAGGAGGAAAATTACAGATTTGTGTCGTTGTTGGTGTTTTTTGCTTAAACTGTTTTATGTTGTCGTCCGCTGAGTTTAATGAATGAATGATGAATTTTATATGCGCCATTGTTCTGTCGTCGGGATATTTTTTATCCATTTTTTGGATCAACGTCGCGCATGGAGACATGAGCTATTCTTTCCCGGAGGAAATGAAACCAGGATCAGTTATTGGAAATATCGCCAAGGATCTCGGGCTGCAGACAGGAGCGCTGTCCACCAGAAGGGCCCGAATTGACACCGAAGGGACTGATAGACGTATTGTGACATAAACGTGAAGAGCGGCGAGCTGATTGTGGCGGAGAGGATTGACCGTGAGGAGCTTTGTGGCGAAAAGGCTTCATGTGTCTTAAAACAGGAGCTCGTTCTGGAAAATCCTCTGGAGCTGCATCGGATCAGCCTCCATGTTCAAGATGTTAATGATAACTCTCCGCAGTTCAACGAAAAATTGATCAGTCTTGAAATTAGAGAATCGGCAGACAGAGGAGCTCGCTTTGTGATCGAGGAGGCGAGCGATGCGGATGTAGGACAAAATTCAGTTCAGCAGTATAGCCTAGAAAAGAACGAACATTTTATTCTGGCTGCTAATGGAAACACAGTGGAGCTTGTTTTAGATAAGGAGCTTGATCGAGAAAAACAGAAGGAAATGAATTTACTCCTTTCAGCTCTAGATGGCGGATCTCCTCAGAGATCAGGTACAGTGGTCATACATGTAACTGTACTGGATGCTAATGATAACGCCCAGTGTTTAGCCAGGCCGTTTATAAAGCCAGTCTGCCTGAAAACTCTCCTATAGGTACTGTAGTGATAACAGTGAGCGCAACTGATGCAGATGAGGGAGTGAATGGAGATGTGACTTATGATTTTGGGAATGTTAATGACGATGTGAGAAAGAAATTATCGATTGACCGCAAAATTGGGGAAATACGTTTATTTGATGCTGTAGATTATGAAGTTACTGCATCATATGAAATACGTGTTAAAGCAAAAGATGGTCTAGGCTTGTCATCTTATGCTAAGGTCATTATTTCTATAACTGATGTGAATGACAACGCCCCTTTAGTTAGTCTGAAATCACTGACCAATCAAATACCAGAAGACACTCCATCCGGTACAGAGGTGGGAATCATTAATGTACAGGACAGAGACTCTGAGAATAACCGACAGGTTCGCTGCTCCATCCAGGAAAATGTCCCTTTTAAGTTGATTCCTTCTATAAAAAACTATTATTCTTTAGTGACAACAGGACAACTGGACCGTGAATTAGTATCTGATTACAACATTACAATCATTGCCACTGACGAGGGCTCTCCACCTCTGTCCTCCTCTAAAACTATTCAGTTTTCTGTAGCTGACATCAATGAACCCTCCTGTGTTTGAGGAACAGTCCTACAGCGCATATGTTAGTGAAAATAACAAACCTGGTTCCTCTTTATGTACTGTTTCTGCTCGAGATCCTGACTGGAGACAAAACGGTACAGTGATTTATTCTCTGTTACCTGGTGAGGTGAACGGTGCCTCGGTGTCCTCCTATCTATCTGTTAATGGAGACACAGGAGTGATCCACGCTGTGAGGTCATTTGACTATGAACAGTTCAGGAGTTTCAAAGTCCAAGTGATGGCCAGAGACAATGGTTCTCCTCCTCTCAGCAGCAACGTGACTGTCAGTGTGTTCATATCTGATGTGAATGACAACTCTCCTCAGATACTGTATCCAGCACCAGAGGGCAGCTCCTTCATGACTGAGCTGGTCCCTAAAGCTGCACATGGAGGGTCTTGGTGTCCAAAGTGATAGCAGTGGACGCAGACTCTGGACAGAACGCCTGGCTGTCCTATCATATAGTCAAAGCCACAGATTCTGGACTTTTCAGTATTGATCTACACAGTGGAGAAATCAGGACCCAGCGGGACATTTCAGAATCTGACAGCATGAAACAGAACCTGATTGTTGCAGTGAAAGATAATGGACATCCCTCTCTGTCTGCCACCTGTTCAATGTATTTACTGATTTCTGATAACTTGGCTGAAGTGCCAGAACTGAAAGATATTTCTTATGATGAGAAAAAACTCCAAGCTGACTCTTATCTGATCATTGCCCTGGTTTCTGTGTCCACCTTCTTTTTGACCTTCATCATCATCATCCTGGGTGTGAGGTTTTGTCGCAGGAGAAAACCCAGACTGTTGTTTGATGGAGCAGTAGCCATTCCAGAGCTTATCTTCCTCCAAATTACGCAGATGTTGATGGAACAGGAACTTTACGCAGCACCTACAATTATGATGCCTACCTGACAACAGGATCTAGAACCAGTGACTTTAAGTTTGTATCATCTTACAATGACAACACGCTGCCTGCTGACCAGACGCTGAAGAAAAGTTTGAGTGATTTTGCTGATGCATTTGGTGACATCAATGACTCTCTTGAGGTATGCACTTTTCCCAGAAATATATTTTAAAAGCTGGCTGCACACAATATGTTTTACTTAAGTTGTTTTCCTATTTAAAAAATTGTCTGCATTCCTTTTGTTATATTTATGTCTTCAACAGAATTCACTGTGCAAGGCCATTTACTGTTAAGCCCATCCCTTCACTTATTTTCTTGTTTTTATTTATTTTTATTTTTTCTTAGTTGTTGTTTTTACATAACTTTTCATTTTTGTTATACTACATTTTTCATCACCAATGAAGAAAAAGACTGAGTTGAGAAAGAGGGAACTTCTTTCTAACCAAACATAATTACGTTATCCTTTTTCCCCTTTTTAGACACTTGCAGCACTAATGATCAATTAGCTTGAGTCTAATGTTTAAAATAATTTTCAAGATCTTCTTATTCTCTGTGTCAATATCTAGAACATTTGTCAACCGTTGCAATGCAAATCCAAGTTCTCTCATGGGCCCCAGTTCAACATGGGGCCCTAAGCAATCCCCAAAATTGATGTATTTGTCTTATTTGATCAGTACTCTCATTTTTACATCATTAATTATGAAATAGGCATTGCAAATGTCACTTGTGATATTCTTCTTTTTAAGTTCTGTTTATTTTTATATAAGTGACAGAATTATCGCCTAAGTATATTTGTATGCCTAGCAAATATTGAACTGTTATTGCTGAAAAGCATTAGGTGTTTGTGAATTTACCATTGTGATTTAAGAATATTTTGTGACCCTCATCCTTTTGATAAAAGAATTAGGACCAAGATCCTATTTGCTTTTTCATAAAGTAAGAGAATCAAACTTTATATGATTTTAATTCTCAAAAAAATGTCTTCTTTCTATATCAGTTTGCTTACCATCTTACAAAATGCAAGGAATTTTGAAGAAAATGACATTTTTTCAGTCATTTTCATATTTGCTTTCCAGCACATAGCCTTTTCCATAGAGAAATCATGACAAATAAATAGTGTTTTATTTTGTTCTGGTGACACTTTTAATTCAAGAAACAAAATTGTCTTAACTTTTTTATAAATAATTTATTTCCAAATATAATTTGAAAATGTTGATAACTTACAAGTCAATGCACTTTCTAAATTTATACGATTTCCAAATACAATGATTGACTTGTCAATGTTTCCGAAAGTCAAGCTTTTCATTTGCATCATCTTTCATTTAACAATACTTACAGGAGGTGCTGAACAGCATCAGCAGTTTCACTTTACTGTTTCATAGTTTTATTGTGTTTCTCACTCTGTGGAGAATCACTTCATATTCATTTAGTCATTTGCTTATACAATTGAATGGTTATGCAGATTTTTAAGAACTCCTTACATGGTTCATGGAAAATCTCTGATTCACTGGAAGAAGGTTTTGAGGCAACTTATAGATTTTAAGCATGTGGTGGTATCATGTTTAACATGCAGAAATAAAATCGAGGATTGTTGCACTTTGGAGAAGAGGGATGTTTGAAGACCAGTGAAATTGTAATAATATGAACTTGGTCAGTTCTCTTTATCAGTGTTTGGGATATTTCATTTGACCCAAACACTAGTGGTGATACAAACATAAGCCTTATGGTGTGAGATATGATATAGCAAGGTGTGATACCACATTATCCTTCCAGGAGTCTAAGGTCTTTTTTTTTGTTTGTTTATTTGTTGTTGTTTTTTTTTTTGTCCATTCTGGGTACATGCTGGTTTCATTTATTTCATCATCAACTGCTTATTTAATATTATTTGGAAATGATATTAGCCTGTCATATTAAAAAAAATAGAAGAAAAAGAAAACATGCAACAATCGTTCCCTCTCTGGATGGCGCTCTTCTATAATGCCTGAGTCATGGCTGTTTGTGTCTCTTCCAATCTGTGTCAGTGGAACTAGAGCAGTTGGTTGAGGGGTGCTCTGCATGGATGCGCATTTGTGCCTGTGTGCTTGATGGAGAAGAGGAGAGCGCGGCTGTGTGCCAGTGGGACTGAATGAGTCAGAGAGAGAGAGAGAAAGAAGTAGTGGAACGGGAACAGAGAGGGCGGAACACAATCCGAGAGCATCCCTAATAGAGCATGATTAAGTCGGCAAGAGAAATCCAGAGCTGCTGGATTACAGCAGCGTTTGCAGCTCTGTGACATTTAAAGGATTTTAATAAAATGTCGACTGCGCTTCGTTTTGCGCAGGCATGGTGTATGATGGATCTTAACATCAGCTTTCAATGGCGGATTTCTTTTTTCGTCTCCGCTCTCATTTTCGGTGTTTCATATGGAGAAATCCGCTATGTTCTTCCAGAGGAGATGAAGAGGGTTCGGTCATCGGAAACGTTGCGTTGGATCTCGGGCTGCAGGCGTCGGAGCTTCAAGCACGTCGAGCTCGCGTTGTTGCTGAAGGAACCAGCCAGCTCTGTGAACTGGACACCGCCTCCGGCAATCTTTTGATCAGCCAACGAATAGATCGAGAGGAGCTGTGCGCACAAGCCAACATCTGCATTCTACAGTTTCAGCTTTTACTGGAAGAACCACTTCAAGCATTCAGCTTAGTCTTGGACATCGCAGACATAAATGACAACAGTCCAGTGTTTGCCACGGGGAACGTAAAACTAGACTTAGTCGAATCTACAGTTCTGGGAGGCGCTTTCCTCTGGAGAGCGCGCATGACCCCGATTTAGGCACGAACTCGATCCGTGAATATAAGCTGAGCCACAGCGATCACTTTGCTCTGGAAATGAGCACACAGATAAATGGGAACAGCTATCCGGAATTAGTCCTTAAAAGGCAGTTGGATCGGGAAGCCGAAGCCGAACATGTACTGGAGATCAGTGGAATTGACGGGGGGAAACCAGTCAGATCAGGAACTGCCTTCATCCATATTCATGTTTTGGACGCCAATGACAATGTTCCAGTGTTTAGCCAAACAGTTTACAAAGCATCTGTGCCAGAGAACTCCGTCATAGGGACTCTGATAACAACTTTGAATGCCACGGACTTAGATGAGGGCGTCTATGGAGAAATAACTTACTCCCTCAGTCACCTGTCCGACAAGATTGGAGGGCTGATTGAAGTCAGCCCTTTGACTGGAGAAGTTCGGGTGGCAGGTGTTATTGACTATGAGGAAGCGAGCTCGCATGAGCTGGGAGTCCAAGCCAAAGATGGCGGCGGTCAGGCCTCGCACTGTAAACTCGTAATTGATGTAATTGATTTGAATGATAATGAACCAGTGATAGAAATAAAGTCAGCGTTGCTAATGTAGCCGAGGACGCAAAAGTAGGAACTATGGTTGCCCTGATTAATATTTATGATATGACACTGGCAGCAGTGGGCGTGTCACTTGTTCAATTCCTGACAATGTTCCATTAAAATATTGTCTGAGGTCAAGAACTATTATATGCTCGTGACTGACGAAGTGCTGGACAGAGAACTCCAGTCAGAGTACAACATCACAGTCACCGCCACTGATTCTGGCTCTCCCTCTCTCTCAAGCGTAAAAGTTATAACTATATTGGTAAATGATATCAATGAAATCCTCCGACATTTACGCACTCCCAATACAATGTCAAACATTTTAGAAAATCAGCCAATAGGCACCCTTGTGATGAAACTTGAAGCGCAGGACAGAGATGACGGAGCAAATGCTAAAATACATTACCACATATGAGAGACGCAAATTCGGAAGTGTCGTCGTTTCTCACCATTAATACGGACACCGGGGAGCTCTTCACATCACGTTTATTTGATTATGAACTGTCTCCCACTTCCAAATGAAGGTGGCAGCTCGAGATGGAGGTGACCCTGCGTTCTCTACCACGTGCACTGTAAACGTTTTTATTCAAGACCAAAATGACAACGCGCCTGTTATCCTGTACCCCGTCCAAACCTCAGGGTTCATTGCTGAAGATGTTCCAATTGAAGCGCCTAAAGGTTATCTGATTACCAAGGTGGTGGCTGTTGACCCGGACAGCGGCCATAACGCGTGGCTCTCTTACAGAATAATCAAAGCAACGCGGTCCAATCTGTTCATGGCAGACCTCCACACTGGTGAAATCAGAACTCTTCGGACCTTTACGGACGAAGACGAAACCAAACACACTATTGTGGTTTTGGTAAACTGATAACGGCAAGAATCGCTTTCCGCCACTGCGACAGTCAGCATAAGGCTCAGCGACGGCCTTCCTGTCTTAAGCGAACTTTATGAGTTTGTTGAAGAGACAAAGGACAATTATAACGACAACTTAACGCTCTATTTAATAATCGCTCTATCGACCGTCTCATTTCTTTTCATCTTGCTGATCTGTGGGTATTTTATTTTAACCTCTGTCGGCGCAACTATGTGTATCGTTCAAATACAAGCAGTCTCCCCGTTTTCCCCACGACATACTGCACCTCTACACTTAATGATTTTAGCCGATGTGGAACCTTGCTGAGAGATGACAGATACGACCCTTTTATGACCACGGGCTCGTGGAGAGGCGATTTTCGTTTCGGGTCAAATACAGACACTGATACCCTTAAGAAAAGAAGCGCCGCCTATCAGAAGAACACACTGAGGCGCCTGAGCGCAGAGAGGCCCAGTTTGAAGGTCAGAGCAGGGCCAACGCATCCTTGTTACGTCATAAAATGAGAATCAATCAGTAGATCAGAAGGGGTAAATGTAGCCGCATCTTCTGACATGTATGTGTTTAACAGAGGCGGATTTAGTCTTTATGGGGCCCACTTCAAAATACAACCATTCGGCTCCCCACTTTGCTTTTATTTTATTTTTTCACTCTTGCAATTAAGCTTTACATGCTTGCTCATTCTCCTAAATTACTATAGTTAAATCAATATGTTATTTGCTTTCTGATAATTTATTTATGCATGTTTTGGTTCAAAAACAGTTGATCTATTTAAAAGATGCAGGTGTTTCTGGGAAGTGCTGCCACTCAATGGTATGAGTAGTAACATTCTTATTGATTTTGATCAAAGGTGTATATTAGCAACCAATGATGTAATGACATCTGCCAATGTCATAATTTGCAAAAAGAGAAAAACAATAGAAAAAAAAGCAGATGAAAACAAGACCTTGCCGATAATGTAAAAGGCTGTGTTTACTGTAACTGATAGGTTATCAGATTAGTGCATATTAATCAATATAGGGCTGCATTTTTTGGACATCTATTTTAATTTCAGTATGGTCGGCAGTCAGTATTTTGTTCTGCACAACATGTGTTGCCACCAGCAGCAAGTAGCTTACAACCACTTTTAACAATGGTAACAGAAGTCTCATAGCTTATGTTAGAGGTGGAGTTGTCTGTTACCGTCATTTTTTACAGTTTATGCATTTCCATCCAAGATTATATAACAGTACAATGTTTTTTGCGGGTTGTGGTGTGAATCAGTTTACCTGTGTAGTATTGTTCAGGCAATTTTGGAGCATGCCATTCATAAAATTAATTTAAAAGAATAAACAGGCAAACAAATAAATAAGTAAATGATCGATATTTTATTGCATTTGAATATATTGTCCTCTGAAATTCACTTGTGATGACTTAACATATGTGTAAAACGTTTTTGTTCGTTTTGTATTTTTCTTGTTTTGTAAATTTGCATGAACCTGTTTACCGATTTTGTGCACAATTTCAAAACAACCTGGGTTTAAACACTGAAAGTGATTTACAGCGTGATAGACCTTTCCTTTAATATATTCCAAAATATATATTTTTTTTATTTGCTTTCTGTGTGACTGCTTTCAGCAGGCAGTTAAATGTTTAATTGTTGTACATCACATTTTCTTTGTCAAAGTATAAAAAAATAAATAAATAAATAAATAATAATTTTATAAATTCTTTTCAGAGCATCAACTTCTGTAAATTACAACTATACTCAGGGGTAATTTTGCTTAATTTTGCAACCTTTCCTTTTTCATTTTGTTTTATTTTTCTTAATACAGAGGGTATGATTTATGTTTAAGTCTGATGTAGTCGACTTAATGTCCAGTGAATATTAGTTATTCTGCTCTGTTTTTAAAACATTCTTTGCATAGGAGCTCTTCCACGTACATTTGTGACTTGGTAGACACCCAAAGGTTAAATAATGTCAAGTGATATTTTGGTTGAAAGAGTATAATCTGACATCCTGTGTGACACAAGAGACTTTGCATAATTTCATAAATTAGTTTTGAATGGAACAAAATGTATAAAGTTTGTACACACGTAAAGAAGAATAAACTTATATAGAGTATAGTACTTCTTTTTTGTCCACTTTGTCCCAGTGAGCTTCTTAAAAAACATTGTGAACTTTCACTTGTCATGTTTTTAATTGATGTAACGAATATTAACGAACATAAACACATTGTTTCCACCTTGTATCAGGTTATATGTGATAGTGGCTGACTATTAATTACACTCAAAAATGTATAAAAAATTTTCTAAATCAATTCTAATAAAATAAACACATTTTTATTTGGTAAATAATCATTCATAATATTTAATTCATTCTTCCCTACATTATTTTTATGTCATTTACATAAAGTACAAACAAGTAATATCTTTAGATTCAGATCTTTATTCACATCTAAATTGGAAAGTAATTTTAATTAATTTAATATGAAACATCAATCAGCCTTCAGGTCATATCAACAACAAACAGCAGACTAATTTTGTGTGATCTCCACTCAAACTTGTATCCGTTTTATAAAACAACAGATATATAAAACAACAGATATGATAACAGATATTTATTTCTCTGTCATATAAAGAGGATTTGCTTGCTCATTTGGGCATTTTCTTGACTGGTTCTCTGCGGTGAAGTAGGTCATATTTGTCATGAAAAGGCTCTCATTTTAAATTTATATGAATTTCTGAATTTGTTATTGCTGCAGGCGTATACATGTTTCTAATTTTAGCCAAGGTAGGAGGAGGAAAAGCGGTGCTTCAAACTCCTATCTAGGTCGCAGGAGTACTGCTCTAAAATGTGATGAATAGTATATTACAGAACAACTCACAACATATTATTATTATTATTATTATTATTATTAAAAACAAATAGTCCTTAGACCCACTTTTTTTTAATGCTTCAGAATTCTCATCTATGAAAAAAATATATCTACTGGCCTAACTTTTCCAAAGAGCAGAATATTTTCTTCACTTGAAAATTATGTTTCTTTGCACTGTACTGACAGTACTGAGATGGTAAGGAATAAATAAATAAATATTGTCTACTACCATGACATAAATTTTAAGATGTGATGTAACAGAAAAGAAAATGCTTAGGAGAAGATGAGGCCTTAAAAGGTCCATGCTAATCATGACTGTCAGTGGTTATTATTATTATGATACTTGCAGTGATGCAGCATGATAAAGACTGTACTGGCCCACACTGGGAAGAGCTCAGAAGAACAATACAAATCATAAAAATAGGTGCAATATTTTGCTTTGTTTTGTTTTGTTCTATTTTCATGCCAAGGATAGTCTTTAAAGATAATAATTTTCAAATCATTGTCCAGTTCATTGAATTATAAAAATGTTAAAAAATATCTGCACTTCTTAGATGAAAACTATTTAGTGCAATTAAATGTTGACTGTTTTAGAATTTTTATGTGAAAATTAAATAAAATGCCTGACTCTTTAAGATCTGTTCCACCATCATCTCATTCCAGAACTAATGTCATTTCAATGTTTACTTGTCCTGGACTTTCCCTTTACAACAACAGAAGAAAATGTCTTTTAACTCATTTTATTTTTACTTTCTTTTTTTTTCAGGGATCATGTTAAAGATTTTCTGCAGGATTTATTGCAACTAATCAATGTGTTTTGTCTTTCCTTCTTTTGGTGATCATCATGGATGTAATCTGTCCCATTCCCTAAAGGTAAGAACATTTTCCTTATACTTAAATCTCTCTCACTCACACTCACACAAACCCACGCAAACACATACACATAGATTGGCCTACAGACACAGAAAAACACTAATTTATTGCATTCTCAACATCACCATAAATAATGCTCACAAATCAGAGACAAATTAAGCATGTCTTCCTTACTTGTTGTTGTTCTCATTTGCATAAACTTATCACATAAACATGATAATGTGATTATACTTTCCACGAGCAAAATGGGCAAAAGTAATAGGTATACAAAAAAAAAAAAACTCCTACTGGTTTAACTTTGTAACATAGGCTAATGCATTGCTATGTTTTCAGTGTGCAGTGTTGTTTTTTTTCCCCAGACTTTGCACCACCACATGAATATTTATTATCTGATTTTCCACTAGCGAGTCTATGTCTCAGTTATGCACCATAATGAGACATACATGATTCTGTTTTTAACATATTTTTAAGAAAGCTATTAAAAGGTTCAAGGCAAATTTGTGACCTTTTAAAACTTGAATATAAACATACCCCACAGACTGGGAAGAACCGTGCTGTTTAAATTATTGCACAACGATTTCTGCATGTGGAAGTGTTCTGCAGTGTAGATGTTGATTCTGCTGTTCAAATGTAGGTCACTGCACTCATCGAGGAGAGTACATGTGGGTGGGGGGTATAAATCTCCTACTTTATATGTGGTCCTACTTTTCTTTCTATGTCATTCTTCCCAGTCAACTGTCATAGTACGTTCATTCATTTCTGTTCTTTTTTTTTTTTCTCATGAAATGGTTGTTTCAGTTACTGTCCTTTTTTGTGATTTGTTATTACAATATAAAGGGAAGATTTAGTGGTTGCTGTCATTTATTGTTCTAATGACTGGACATTTTTATGTGCATTTAAAATCGGTCTAATTTATATTGTTACAAGTTTGTTAAAGAGTGTTACAAAGACAGATAATTAAAAGAATTAGTCCTGGAATCATTTTTCAGATATTTTATATCATCCCTTTTCCACATTTTCGTTCATTTTGAACAGTTTTATTCATGTCCTGTAACACAGACGGTTAGAAAAGAGGGTTGTATGAAGTCTGGATGAACTTAACAGCAAAAACAGTGGAAGAGTTTTGCACACACAGAGATTACGTCGTTCTGTTCAATGACTTTAGATGGTGCTGTTGCCTAAGCACACTGCTGGTGTGTTTGATGAATCTGTCTCCACCCGTCTCAGACAGAAAACAAGACAAGGATTGGATTTCTACTCACTCCATTCGGATTGAGTTGCGGCTTTGTTTGATTCTGAAGACTTTATTTTAAAAAACGAAGATATATTTTTTCATCTCTGTATGGATAACTGAATTGTTCACATTTCTTGAGACGAAATGGGTGATCTGACACACAGAGGCCCTGTGCTCGTTTGGAAAATCTCCATTTTGCTTTTCTGCCTCCATGCTGCGGTCAGCGGGCAAATTCGCTATTCTATACCAGAGGAAATGAGGAAAGGACTGTTTGTTGGAGACGTTGCAAAGGACCTAGGACTGGACATTAGAAGGTTGGTGTCCGGTCGGGCTCGACTTGTAATAGATGACGAGCATCAATATGTCACGCTGAATCAGAACAAAGGACACATCGTGGTCAATGAAAGGATTGACAGAGAAATCCTTTGCGCAAAAAAGTCGCCCTGCAGCTTTACTCTAGAAATTGTTCTGGAAGATCCACTCGAGTTGTTTGCTATTACAATCGAGATACAAGACGTGAATGACCACGCTCCCGTTTTCCCGAAAAATGAAATTAATTTAGAAATTAGTGAATCGACGTCCGCTGGCACGGTGTTTCTGCTTGACAGCGCAGTTGATCCCGACGTGGGAGTAAACTCGCTGCAGACATATTCGTTAAAAGGAAATGAACGTTTTGTTCTTAAGCAGCATACTAGAGCTGACGGTAGTAAATATCCTGAAATGATACTTCAAGGTTATCTGGACCGCGAGAAACAAAGCGAGCATACGCTGATTTTAACAGCGGTTGATGGCGGAGAGCCGCAAAAATCAGGAACCGTAAAGATCAATGTTTCCGTTTTAGACGCAAACGACAATGCGCCAATTTTCACGCAGTTATTATATAAGGCATCTGTTTTGGAAAACGTCTCACCAGGTGCGGTTATAGCAAAAGTCAGTGCGGAAGATGCGGATCAAGGCTACAATGGCAACGTCACATATTCTTTCACCCACCAAAAAGATGTTTCATTGTGTCCTTTTGAGATCAATCCAGTCAGTGGTGAGGTTAGACTTACTGGTGAGCTAGACTTCGAAATGCATCCAAGTTATGAGATAAACCTTCAAGCTAAAGATCCGTGGGGGTTAGCAGGTGCCAGCAAGTTAATGATCGAGATAGCAGATGTAAACGACAACAGCCCCGTCATCACAATGACATCATACTCAGGGAAGATTTCTGAAGATCTCCCCACGGTACGGTGGTGGCTTTGATTAGTGTCCAAGATAAGGATTCGGGGAGAAACGGTCAGGTGCACTTAACTGTAGGAGAAAATTTACCATTTAAAATTAAATCGTCTCTAAGAAACTATTATACACTGGCGACGGAACAAATCCTCGACCGGGAGAGACACTCGAAATATAGCATTACTCTCACTGCCACTGATGAAGGCGTTCCTGCCTTATCAAGCACAAAAGTTTTAGGTCTTGAAGTCACTGATGTTAATGACAATGCTCCAGCATTTATCAAGGATAATTATATCACTCAGGTTATGGAAAATAACCCTCCTGGTGTTTCCTTGCTGCAGGTCCACGCAAGGGACCCAGACCTTGGTCAGAACGCACGTATTTCGTATTATCTTATTGACAGCGAAATTAATGGAAGTCCAGCATCTGCGTATTTCTCAGTTAATACCGAAAGTGGAGACATACAGGCGTTGCGTTCATTTGATTATGAACAACTCAAAGAATATAAAATACGAGTACAAGCAGAGGATGGAGGTTCTCCTTCACTCCGCAGTAACACAACAGTTATAATACGCGTCCAGGACCAAAATGATAATCCTCCTCAGGTTCTGTATCCAGTCCAGACTGGTGGCTCCATGGTGGCTGAAATGGTTCCTCGTTCAGCAGATGTGGGCTACCTGGTGACTAAAGTGGTGGCTGTGGATGTGGACTCTACAGAATGCCTGGCTCTCCTATAAACTACAGAAAGCCACAGACAGAGCGCTGTTTGAAGTGGGCTTACAGAATGGAGAAATAAGAACTATCCGTCAGGTGACTGATAAAGATGCTGTGAAACAAAGACTGACTGTCATAGTGGAGGACAACGGGCAGCCCTCTCGTTCAGCTACAGTCATTGTTAACGTGGCGGTGGCGGACAGCTTCCCTGAAGTCTTGTCGGAGTTCACTGACTTTCCTCACGATAAGGAATACAATGACAACCTGACTTTTTACTTAGTGTTGGCTCTGGCGGTGGTTTCCTTCCTCTTCATCACGTGTTTAGTGGTTATTATATCAGTGAAGATCTACAGATGGAGACAGTCTCGCATCCTGTATCACTCCAGCCTCCCTGTGATTCCATATTATCCACCTCGTTACTCAGACACTTTGGGATCAGGAACTTTGCCACACGTGTACAATTATGAGGTGTGCAGGACGACTGACTCCAGAAAGAGTGACTGTAAGCTCGGCAGAGGTGGTAGTCAGAATGTGTTGCTAACGGACCCCAGTTCTTTTGCGACGATGCAGCGGATACAGAATGAGAAGAGCATCTTGGATGAAACCGACTCTCCAGTAGAGGTCAGCTAAATTCCCTTTTTTCATTATATGTTTTGTTGTTTTTGTAAAATAATTTGTAAAAATTATTTTTGAAAGGATACACACCAATGTCACACCAGTTTATTCAAGAAATTGCAAAATCTCTGACTGATAAAAATAATAATAATAATAATAATAATAATAATAATAATAATAATAATGACATCAACAAAATAACCGGTTTTCAGGTTTTAGACATTAGTTGTCTGCTGAATGGTGTAGAGACTCGGTGCTTTTTGAAAATGTCCCTCAAGATGGTTCTACATGGTTGCATGGAAACATAAATCTTTGTAGTTAATCATTTAAATGTGTTTCACTTTGTAAATTGAGTAGCAGATATTAACTTTTCCAATAACGTTCAAATTTATTGAACATTAGTATCAATGTATCAAGGGTTTGTTTCACTGCAATATGAAGATAAAACTTGTCAATAACTTATATATTCATTATTTATTTGAAGTTACTCTTTTTATTAACTCTCTAGCTCATATAATGGGATCTAAGCGACTGACCATTGGCAACAGCTAGTTCGCTCTCCATGGTCCTGAACTGCCTTTCTAGTTTTCTTTTTGGATTAAGAAAGATGTTATCTAAAACAATATTTGTAGTTAAATTTTAAACACTTCAATGGTATTGCACTGTATTAGTAAATATTTAAGAACAATTGTGCAGTTTTTGTGATAATAAGTAGATAACTTGTAAAGGACAGCATTGTAGTTCACAACATGCACTTATGACTCAAATAGGGTGTCCCATTTTAATTGAGTTTTGTAAAACAGTGTTTAGACTAAGGTGGTTGTACATTACATTGTTAATGTAATTAGTAACCTGAATTTCCTCAGGCGTTATTTTATTTAATTTAAAAGCTGGTAATCATTTCTATAATGTGAAATTGTGTTTTTAATCCAATCTGTTTTATCTTTATGTCATATTAGGGTGATTTTTATAAAGAGAAAAGTGTCAGTGACACGTAGGAAGGCTTCAGAGTCATTCTCCTTGGTTCTGCATGCTGGTTTTTAAGTTAAACCTTTTGCTTCCACTGAAATGATTTGTGTTTTTGATGGAGAAATTTAGGCTGAAGCTTTTACTTTAGTTTGGATGCATTTAGCCAATGTACCTTCCCTTCTGTTTGATGTCTCGCTATGGACTTGAATTTAATATTCAAGTGTATCAAAAATCATTATTGTTTAAATGACATTCCATATTTATTTTTTTTCTTTTAAAGATATTTTACTCAAGATTAATTTGTTTATTTGACCGTATATAACATGACATGACACAGCAATCAATTGCTATGATTGCTGTGAAATGTTTCAAATTTCAATTTGGGCAATTATGCTCATTCTGTAGATTTATCTTTGTTTATAGAATTCAGGTTACTTTGCCCAGCTCAGGATACCATCATTAAATCATGAATATAGTCTTTCATTTGCATGTTTTTCATATATTCACCCTGTAACTAGAAAAATCCTACATATTATCAGCAATAGTTTATTATTATTTACTTATTATTGTTGGAGCCTTGCAACAAAATTTATTTCCATTTGTTTGTTTTAAACGTACAATTAAATGACAATAAACTCTGTGACTATGTCTGCATATGCATTTATTTAGATACAGAAAAGAGTTACATATATAGAACATTCTAGTAATATAAAATCATGCAGAAGAACAAGAGTTCTTTTGAAATATATATATGATAGACATTTTCACCCAACACTAAGCAACGAGACAGAGTTTAAGTTAGGAGTTCTTCATTTTCTCCTCTAAGTGACGCTGTTGTCTGGTGGATGTGAGAGACGTTTGGAGTATATTAAGGCAGAGCTGTTTTATTTCGTCATTGCATTTTACATCAGCAGACTATAGATATTAATCCACAACACGACTATTTGACTACAGAAACAATTTCAAACGTGTCCGTCGCTGAGCTAAAACAGCTTTTGATTGTTGCTTTGTTTGCTTGATGACAGTTTTTTTTCACATGGAGTTCAAAGACCTGGAACAAGAAGGTTTTTCAAGATGGCGATTGAGGCTTGTGTGCGTTCTTCTGCTGTCCTTTCTTCATCCTGCAAAAGCGCAGGTCCGGTACTCGGTCCCGGAGGAGCTAAAAATCGGTTCTCTTGTTGGCAACATAGCGCAGGACCTCGGTTTGGATCTGACGAGGCTCCGTTCGGGTCGGGCCCGCATCGTGACCGGGGAAAACATCCAGTACGTAGAGCTGAAAGCAGACAAAGGGACTTTAATCGTGAACGAGAATCGACCGAGAGCAGCTCTGTGGAGATGCCACACCGTGCAGCTTTACTTTTGAGATTTTACTGGAAAATCCGATGGAACTGCACCCTGTAACCATAGAAGTCCTGGACGTGAACGACAACGCTCCCACCTTTCAGACCAATCACTTGGAATTTGAAATTAGCGAGTCCGCAGCGCTCGGCTCCCGATTTGGTTTAGAGAGCGCGGATGATAAAGATGTTGGTCAGAACGGCCTGCAGAACTACATTTTAACTCCAAACAATAATTTCGTTTTGAAACAGCACGTTAATCCGGATGGAAGCAAATATGCCGAAATGGTGCTTCAGAAATCTTTAGACAGAGAAGAAAAGCCACACCTTTCTCTGAAATTGCTTGCTGTGGATGGCGGAAATCCCCAGAAATCTGGTACAGTATCAATAGATATTAAAATTCTAGACGTTAATGATAATGCGCCAGTGTTTAATCAAACAACGTATAAGGCCGCAGTGACCGAAAATGCCCCAAAAGGCACTCATGTTGTCACCGTCAATGCAAGCGATATAGACAGTGGTTTAAATGCTCAGATAACATATCATTTTTCAAAATCAAAAGCAGGGAAAAACTGATCTGTTTTATATAGATGAAACAACAGGAAAAATATATGTGACCAAAGAAATTGACTTTGAGAAAGACAAAAATTGAGTTCAGAGTCGAAGCAAAAGATCAGGGAGGACTTACAGATTCAAGCAAAATTGAAATAGAGGTTCTCGATGTCAACGATAATGCCCCAGTTATTAGCGTTATGTCTTTTAATAGCCCAGTCTCAGAAAACTCACCTATTGGTAAGACAATTGGTATCATCAATGTGAAAGACGCCGATTCGGGAGAAAACGGACAAATGAGATGCAGAATAGAAGGGAATGTCCCTTTCAAAATAAAATCCAATGTCAGAAATTATTACGCCTTAACAATTGATGCTGAATTAGATCGAGAAACTGTTTCAGAATACAACATAAGTCTTGTTTGCTCGGATCAAGGATCTCCTATTCTTTCAAGTAAAAAAATGTTTAATCTCCACCTCTCGGATATCAACGACAATGCCCCTGTGTTTTTAAAAAGCATGTTCAGCGCTGAAGTTAAAGAAAATAATTCTCCCCGTCTCCATTTTAACTCTGTGTGCTAAAGATTCCGATGAAAACCAAAATGCTAGGGTTTCCTACATTTTGGAAGAGAAACAGATTGGTGGGTCCCCGATTTCTGATTATATTTCAGTAAATTCAGAAAGTGGTGTCGTTCATGCCATTAGATCGTTTGATTATGAGCAGATCAAAGAATTTGTATTCGTAACCAGAGCGCAGGATGGAGGCTCTCCTCCTCTCAGCAGCAATGTTACTGTGAAAATCCTGATCCAGGATCAGAACGATAATCCACCTCAGGTTTTGTATCCAGTTCAGACTGGTGGCTCCATGGTGGCTGAAATGGTTCCTCGTTCAGCAGATGTGGGCTACCTGGTGACTAAAGTGGTGGCTGTGGATGTGGACTCTGGACAGAATGCCTGGCTCTCCTATAAACTACAGAAAGCCACAGACAGAGCGCTGTTTGAAGTGGGCTTACAGAATGGAGAAATAAGAACTATCCGTCAGGTGACCGATAAAGATGCTGTGAAACAAAGACTGACTGTCATAGTGGAGGACAACGGGCAGCCCTCTCGTTCAGCTACAGTCATTGTTAACGTGGCGGTGGCGGACAGCTTTCCTGAAGTCTTGTCGGAGTTCACTGACTTTCCTCACGATAAGGAATACAATGACAATCTGACTTTTTACTTAGTGTTGGCTCTGGCTGTGGTTTCCTTCCTCTTCATCACGTGTTTAGTGGTTATTATATCAGTGAAGATCTACAGATGGAGACAGTCTCGCATCCTGTATCACTCCAGCCTCCCTGTGATTCCATATTATCCACCTCGTTACTCAGACACTTTGGGAACAGGAACTTTGCCACATGTGTACAATTACGAGGTGTGCAGAACGACTGACTCCAGAAAAAGTGACTGTATACTTGACAGAGGTGGTAGTCAGAACGTGTTAATAATGGATCCCAGTTCTACAGGGACGATGCAGCGGACACAGAATGAGAAGAGCATCCTGGATGACCTCGACTCTCCTCTAGAGGTTAGTTCAGACATTCTATCTTTCCTCTTTCTGTAGTTTCATTTTAAAAGCATTTGGTAATGAACTGTCAGAAAAACTTCAGAAAATAATAGTACTCCATTTTAGACGACTATGCCGCTACACAAAGTAAAATAGACAAAACAAAATACGTAAAATACGTAATGTGACGTGCTGTGAACTCATTTATTTTTTAGTCCGTAAAATACTACGTTACGGCGTCACGTCGTCACCTTTTCAATTCCCCAAACATCATTGTCAAAGTTAGACGACATGTCATCGCTATATGACTTAATGACGCTTTCAGGAAGTAATTTAAGCATCGGTTACAGTTGATTATAAGAAATATCTGTCTTGATGTTAGAAATTAGTTGTACTTTCATTCATTATTTTTATTCTAATTTTATTATTTCCAAATGTTTTATCTTCCCTCTTCTATTTAAATGCAATATTAAATCCTAAACTCGGTCTTTAGCCCTCGTTTGTCAGATATACTTTTTTAACTCTAAGCGACGCTGTTGGTCTGTAAAAGATTTTCCTTGTATCTCGTCACCAAGCCTGTCCTCATGCAGAATGTGCAGAGGAGGCGGTTCGTTTTACTTTGTTACAAATTCAAGGTGGTAGCTGTACTGCACTGACAAAAGAAGACTTGGAAAATCAAAACATTTCGGACAGTTATCGCTGATACCTTTAAATGATGGAGGATATAATATACGTGTCCCTCGCATGGATAAAATGGCGACTATTTTCCGGGATGCAACGGCAAACGGGGCTGCTTGTTTTTCTGCTTTATTTCATTTACATGGCGGACGGACAGATTCGCTATTCTGTACCCGAGGAGCTGAAGAAGGGCTCCGTCATCGGTAATGTGGCACAAGATCTCGGTTTGGATGTAAAACGGCTCCGATCTGGACGCGCCCGTATTGTGACCGGAGAAAACGTTCATTACACCGAGCTGAATGCAGACAAAGGGATCCTCCTTGTGAACGAAAGAATCGACAGAGAACAGCTTTGTGGAGATGTTACGCCTTGCAGCTTCAGCTTTGAGATGATTTTGGAAAACCCGATGGAACTGCATCGGATTACTGTGGAGGTTCTGGATATAAATGATCACGCTCCGGTCTTTCCAAGCAAAGATAAACCAATCAGGTTTGAAGTCAGCGAATCAGCTGCAATCGGGGTGCAGTTTCCGCTGCAGACCGCAGAGGATTTAGATGTAGGCCAAAATGCCTTGAAAGATTACGTCTTATCACCAAACGATAATTTTATACTGAAGCAGCATGTAAATGCAGACGGAAGTAAAAATGTTGAAATGGTGCTGCAGAAGGCTTTAGACAGAGAACAACGTCCAGATCTGCATTTGAAACTAATCGCAGTTGACGGGGGGACTCCTCAGAGATCTGGATCGGTGAATATAGACGTGACTGTATTAGATGCCAATGACAATATTCCAGTATTTAATCAGTCGGTTTATAAAGCGTCTGTGGTAGAAAACACTCTTAAAGGTACAAGTGTTATCACCGTGAACGCCACAGACGCTGACAGTGGATCGAATGGGCTCATTTCTTTTAGTCTGTCTAAAACGAAAGGGAGTGCTGCAGATATTTTTAGCATCAATAACAGCACGGGCACAATTTATGTTTCGGGTGAAATAGATTTTGAGAAACAGAGAAGACATGAGGTGCGTGTTGAGGCAAAAGATCAGGGTGGATTGATTGGCACAAGTAAAGTTATAGTTGATGTGGTTGACATTAATGACAATGCCCCAGTAATAAGTGTGATGTCTTTTTCCAGTCCAATAGTGGAGAATGCACCGACCGGTACAACAGTGGCTATTCTAAACATTAAAGATGTTGACTCTGACAAAAACGGTCAAATTAAATGTTCCGTAGTCGGAAAACTTCCTTTTAGAATTGAATCATCTTTAACGAACTACTACAATTTGGTCTTAGATCAAGATTTAGATAGGGAATCTGTCCCAGAGTATAACATAACGGTAACAGCTACTGATTTCGGTTATCCTCCTCTGTCATCGTCAACACAATTGCATCTTTCAGTATCGGATGTGAATGACAACGCTCCATTGTTTGACAAAAGTAGCTATTCTGCATTCGTAACAGAAAACAATCCAATTGGCTATTCTATATTTTCTGTCAGTGCGCGGGACTCAGACTGGAATCAAAATTCCAGAATCTCATATATTTTAGAAGACACACAGGTTGGTGGAAATCCAGTCTCTGTTTATGTGTCTTTAAACGTTGAGACCGGAGTTCTGAGCGCGGTTCGGTCATTTGATTACGAGCAAATAAAAGAGTTTCAACTTGTGGTCAAAGCACAAGATGGCGGGTCTCCTCCTCTCAGCAGCAATGTAACTGTGAAGCTGATAATTCAGGATCAGAACGATAATCCACCTCAGGTTTTGTATCCAGTCCAGACTGGTGGCTCCATGGTGGCTGAAATGGTTCCTCGTTCAGCAGATGTGGGCTACCTGGTGACTAAAGTGGTGGCTGTGGATGTGGACTCTGGACAGAATGCCTGGCTCTCCTATAAACTACAGAAAGCCACAGACAGAGCGCTGTTTGAAGTGGGCTTACAGAATGGAGAAATAAGAACTATCCGTCAGGTGACTGATAAAGATGCTGTGAAACAAGACTGACTGTCATAGTGGAGGACAACGGGCAGCCCTCTCGTTCAGCTACAGTCATTGTTAACGTGGCGGTGGCGGACAGCTTTCCTGAAGTCTTGTCGGAGTTCACTGACTTTCCTCACGATAAGGAATACAATGACAACCTGACTTTTTACTTAGTGTTGGCTCTGGCTGTGGTTTCCTTCCTCTTCATCACGTGTTTAGTTATTTATATCAGTGAAGATCTACAGATGGAGACAGTCTCGCATCCTGTATCACTCCAGCCTCCCTGTGATTCCATATTATCCACCTCGTTACTCAGATACTTTGGGAACAGGAACTTTGCCACATGTGTACAATTACGAGGTGTGCAGGACGACTGACTCCAGAAAGAGTGACATTAAGTTCGGAGGAGCTGGTAGTCAAAACGTGTTGATAATGGATCCCAGTTCTACTGGAACGATGCAGCGGATTCAGAGTGAGAAGAACATCCTGGATGAACCAGACTCCCCGTTAGAGGTGAGTTAGAAAGTGTATCTTCTCTTTCTTGTGCTACTATAAATAAAAGCGGCATTGTTGTTGAAGCGAAGCGTCATTTCTAGTACCACGGACAGTTACTGAGTGTGAATCCCTCAAATACTTTGCCTTCACTGTAGCTGCTTCGAAAAAATGAATTGCATAATAGACTGAAGTAATCATTGTCTTGTTAGTCTATATCTGAGTTAAGTGATTTAAATTTAAATTTAGTAATGACTGTAGTTTTTAAGCTGTTTATTCCATAAGTTCATCATATTCAAGGCTTGGCATTTTAAATGCTGGTAGTTGTAAGGAATAAAAGCCCTGTGAACATTTCTTAATGTTCAGCTCCAGATGTTCAATGTGTCTGCTGTTATTTGTGTGTCATACTTCAGATTATCCGTGATCTTTAAATATAATTGATATTTGAATATTAATTAGTTGGTTCGATGTCATTAAATATCTTTAAATTAATACTTCCAAATCACATTGAGTCTTTTGTCCAGATCATATTCTGCGGTTCAATGAGAGAGAGATGACGGAGAGAAAGAGAGAGAATGAGGCTCAGTTTTTTTGTTTTGTACTTTACTTAAATAAAAATATTTCAGAAGTTAAACTGTCGCCTCCCCCTTCATGCAATCCGAGTGTCTGAACTCGCCAATTGAAAACATTTAAGACTCATATCAGCAAAGGTTAAATTAACGTTTGGTTAACCAAAAACGGTTAACCAAACGTTAACAAAACGTTGGTTAACCGAAAACTGTTAACCAATGCTCCACTATGGACTCTGTCTTATAAGCCTAATAAGACAGAGGCTTTCATTTGACGCAACTAGCGAACTGATTTCAGTAAAAAACATAGTTTTTATTGTGTTTTTATGTCAGGTTTTAATTTCAAAGAGAGAACATATCTCATTCCTTTCTCGGTGGAAAGATCCATTTGTATCGCCTAGTTTGTACTCTAAGGGACGCTGTTGATCAACATAACATACGGCGCTGGATATCCAGACATCTCCTCCCTTCATTGTGTGGCCTATGTGGAGAGGAGACGCTTTACTCCATCGGAGCTGTTGTGAGGGAAAAGAGACATTACTACTTCGACATACGAAGGGAATTTAAGAAGGATTATGTTTACCCGCCATAGTAAATTTTTTATTCTGTGAAGAGTAGAATTTGGATTAATAGAAATTATATAATTCCGGTCTATGTATTTTTTTTTCTAACCATGGTTCGTATAATACCTCTCAGTACCAGATGGATAAAATGGCGTCATGGCGTCGGACACAATTTTTTGAATTTGATTTTATTTTGTTATATTTGTCATTTTGTGACTGGACACATCAGATACTCTATTCCGGAAGAGATGAGGAAAGGCTCACTGATCGGTAATATTGCACAGGACCTGAGTTTGGATCTGAAAAGGCTCCGTTCTGGTCGGCCCGCATTGTGAGCGGAGACAGCATCCAGTACGTCGAGCTGAAGGCAGACAAAGGGATTTTAGCAGTGAAGGAGAGAATCGACCGGGAGCAGCTCTGTGGCGACACAACGCCGTGTAGTTTCACGTTTGAGATGATTTTAGAGAATCCGATGGAGCTGCATCAGATCACTGTGAGATTACAGATATAAAGATAACTCCCCGACGTTCAAAAGAGATAGCATGCATTTTGAAATCAGTGAAACTGCTGCCACCGGTGCTCGTTTCTCGTTGATAAGCGCAGAAGACCTGGATGTGGGTTTGAACGGACTAAGAGATTATTTATTGAGCGATAACTATAATTTCATTCTTAAGCAACATTCAAATGCAGACGGAAAAATACGCAGAGATGGTTCTTCAGAAGCCTTTAGACAGAGAAGTAAACCCGAATCTGTCACTGAAACTGATCGCTGTGGACGGAGGAACACCTCAGAGATCTGGTACCGTAAATATTAATGTTGATGTTCTTGATGTTAACGATAATTCACCTGTTTTCAATCAGTCAGTGTATAAAGCTGTTGTCACGGAAATGTCTCCTAAAGGCACTTACGTCACCACCGTTAATGCCAGCGACGCAGATTTTGGTTCAAACGCAATTGTAACATATTATTTTTCAGACCTCGACAGCGCTCTTGGTGATTTGTTTTCGGTTGATGAAAAAACAGGAATAATTTCCGTAAAAGGTGATATAGATTATGAAAAGGACAAAAAGTATGAACTTAGAATCGATGCTAAGGATCAAGGAGGGTTAACAGACTCCAGCAAAGTGATAATTGAAATAGCAGATATAATGACAACAATATCTTGAGTGTGACGTCATTCACCACTCACATATCAGAGGACTCTCCTCCCGGAACAACACTCGGCATAATAAATGTGAAAGACCAGGATTCAGGTGATAACGGACAGGTGAGCTGTAAAATTGAAGGGACAGCTCCTTTTAAGATCAAGTCTAATCTAAGAAACTATTATACCTTGATAACTGATTCAGTCTTAGACCGTGAGACCGTATCAGAATATAACATCACTGTTGTTGCAACGGACAATGGAACACCTGCACTTTCGGCTAAGAGAGTATTTATTATTAAAGTGTCTGATATGAATGACAACGCTCCAGTATTTCCAAAGAGTGTTTACAGCGCATCTATAACAGAGAATAACTCCCCAGGCGTTTCTGTCCTCACTCTGAAAGCCAACGATCCTGACGACAACCAAAATGCTCGCATTTCTTATATTTTAGAAGGTAAAAATATTGCTGGATCATCAGTTTCTGAATATGTTTCTATAAATGCTGAAACTGGAGTCGTACTGGCGGTGCGTTCATTCGATTATGAACAAATCAAAGAGCTTCTTTTCGTGGTTAAAGCACAAGATGGCGGGTCTCCTCCTCTCAGCAGCAATGTAACTGTGACGCTGATAATCCAAGACCAGAATGATAATCCACCTCAGGTCTTGTATCCAGTCCAGACTGGTGGCTCCATGGTGGCTGAAATGGTGCCTCGTTCAGCAGATGTGGGCTACCTAGTGACTAAAGTGGTGGCTGTGGATGTGGACTCTGGACAGAATGCCTGGCTCTCCTATAAACTACAGAAAGCCACAGACAGAGCGCTGTTTGAAGTGGGCTTACAGAATGGAGAAATAAGAACTATCCGTCAGGTGACTGATAAAGATGCTGTGAAACAAAGACTGACTGTCATAGTGGAGGACAACGGCAGCCCTCTCGTTCAGCTACAGTCATTGTTAACGTGGCGGTGGCGGACAGCTTCCCTGAAGTCTTGTCGGAGTTCACTGACTTTCCTCACGATAAGGAATACAATGACAACCTGACTTTTTACTTAGTGTTGGCTCTGGCTGTGGTTTCCTTCCTCTTCATCACGTGTTTAGTGGTTATTATATCAGTGAAGATCTACAGATGGAGACAGTCTCGCATCCTGTATCACTCCAGCCTCCCTGTGATTCCATATTATCCACCTCGTTACTCAGACACTTTGGGAACAGGAACTCTGCCACATGTATACAATTACGAGGTCTGCAGAACGACTGACTCAAGAAAGAGTGACATTAAGTTCGACCGAGGTGGAAGTCAGAACGTGTTGATAATGGATCCCAGTTCTACAGGGACTATGCAGCGGATACAGAGTGAGAAGAGCATCCTGGATGAACCCGACTCCCCGTTAGAGGTGAGACTTTTAATGTAATGTTATTCATAATTTATTTTTTTCTTTCACTTCTACTATGTCTTTGCAACGTGATTGTTGTATATTCAACTAATTCAAAGACGAATAGGAGTCCGGTGGTTTATTCACATGAACTTTAGTGAATAAAAAGGATGAACAGATCATACATAATGATATAAAAACGGAATAGGAACTCAGCTAATATAGCTCTTTCTGGAGAAAAAAAAACAGAAATGTCTTCTCCGTCTGATTTCAAATTCTTCTTCTAGTTCTAAAGCATCATGGGATATATAATCCATTCTGTTAAACCTCCACAAATCATCCGTTTTGAACCATATGCTATCTATGAAATGCTTATTAGATTTATGAAATAACTACAACTCAGTAGTTAATTATTCAATCATAATATCCCAAATAATAAGTCCTGAGCAAATCCTGGTTAAACCCAAAACAATTCTCAACAGTGATATCACGAATGCAGTCGTGACTTGTTTCAGCACCTTGGAGAGAGACATTAGTTGCGCAGCAGCTCGTCTGGAAGATACGTTTCTCCAAATGGTTATCAGTCTTTTATTAGTGGTACTTGGTTTGGTGGTGTTTTGAGTTTTAGATGTTTAATTTACGTTTTGGATTTTTTTTTCTTGTTCTTGTCATCTCTTTCATTCAACTCTTCTATATTTAGTGTTTCTCTTTTCAATGTGCTTTTTTTCTCTTTGCTCCTTTCTTATTTGAAATATATAGCAGTAGATACTTATATTTCCCAACTACTGATATGACAAAATATTTATTAATAATGTACATTAATAAATTGTCATTGGTTTTGTTCTGATCCAACAAAATTCGATCAGTCATTCAAAACAATTTTAAATCTGTCTTTGTGTTTCCTGATTCTGAACTCTAAGCGACGCTGTTGTTCAATAAAACATATCCCCTCATATATGACCACGCATTTCTCTACCATATTCTCCTGGCTTGTTGGAGAAAGGGGAGAACTAGATTGCCGTGTAAATTCAGGCGAAGATACAACAACTGAAACCTAAAAGAAACTCGTTTCCCTGTTGTACTTTTGGATATTTTCAGCGTGTGGATAGCAGCAAAAGAAACATTTTTGTTTTCTTTCTCGCCATGTCGTTCGGAATCAAACGCTACTCTGAATCGGTGAAATGGCGTTTTTGCTGCGGACAGATTTTGCTGCGTCTTATTTTCTTTTGCTACATCTGCCATTTTGTTACCGGACATATGAGATATTCGATCCCGGAAGAGATGAGGAAAGGCTCACTGATCGGTAATATTGCACAGGACCTCGGTTTGGATCTGAAAAGGCTCCGTTCTGGGTCGGGCCCGCATTGTGAGCGGAGACAGCATCCAGTACGTCGAGCTGAAGGCAGACAAAGGGATTTTAGCAGTGAAGGAGAGAATCGACCGGGAGCAGCTCTGTGGCGACACAACGCCGTGTAGTTTCACGTTTGAGATGATTTTAGAGAATCCGATGGAGCTGCATCAGATTACTGTGAGATTACAGATATAAATGATAAGACGTTCAAAAGAGATAGCATGAATTTTGAAATAAGTGAAACTGCTTCTGTTGGTGCGCGTTTTCCATTAGCAACTGCAGAAGACCTGGACGTCGGTGTGAATGGGATGAAAGAATATATCTTGAATGATGATGGTAATTTTGTTTTGAAGCAACATTCAAATGCAGAGGGAAAGAAATACGCGGAGTTGGTGCTTCAGAAGCCTTTAGACAGAGAGACAAGCCCCAGCCTCTCGCTAAAGCTGATCGCTGTGGACGGTGGAACCCCTCAGAGATCCGGTACCGTAAATATTGATGTTGTTGTTCTTGACGCTAACGATAACGGGCCTGTATTTAATCAGACTTTGTATAAAGCTACACAGTGACAGAAAATGCCCTAAAAAACACTTTCGTTACGACTGTCAATGCTAGCGACGCCGATGTTGGATCAAATAGTGTTGTGACATATTATTTTTCAGACCTTTCTAACTCTCTTGGAGATTTATTTAAAATTGACGAGAAAAGTGGTGTCATTTTAACTACGGGCCTTATTGATTTTGAAAAAGATAAGAAGTTTGAGCTTCAGATCCATGCAAAGGACCAAGGAGGTCTGACAGATACTAGCAAGGTGATAATTGAAGTAGTTGATGTAAATGATAACGCTCCTGCTATAAGTGTGATGTCATTCACCAGTCCTGTATCAGAGGACTCTCCTCCTGGAACAACAATTGGCATTATAAATGTGAAAGACCTGGATTCAGGTGATAACGGTCAGGTGAGCTGTAAAATTGAAGGGGCTGCTCCTTTTAAGATAAGGACAAATCTAAAACATTATTATTCTTTAATAACAGATTCCGACTTGGACCGTGAAATGGTTTCAGAATATAATATCACAGTTGTCGCAATGGACAATGGAACGCCTCCACTTTCTGCTCAAAGAATATT